>NW_007578600.1:118528-125667 GCF_000690725.1 Stegastes partitus
CCGCGACCCTCGTGAGGATTAAGCGGTGTATAGATAATGGATGGATGGAAGCTGAATGAGGACCAGTGTGTAGGATTTAGCAGCATCTAGTGGTGAGATTCAACTTGCAACCAACTGAAAAGCCGTCAGCCGTCCCTTTCCCACCGTGAATATTCCCTCCTCCAACCTAAATGAGTACACCCCTGTGCAACATCATTTCACTATCATAGGATCCACCACTCAATAATTCTGTTATTTCTAAGCTGAACAGTTTTCCTCTTAAGAACAATTAAAAAAAAACTAATATTTTCGAAGACTGCATAGAAAATACAGTCCCCATGGCAGCAGCTCAGTGCAATAAAAGTGAATACACCTGTGACCCACAAGTCATCAAGCCTGAGATCACTGTAACAGCACTTGGCATGAACATGGTTAAAACCAGAAACACCAAACCTTTGTCAGTTCTGGACGTGTCAATCTGCATTACGGCTCCACATGGAAATGAACTGCCAGGAGTGTCGACAGGTGAGACTTTACAAATGTAGAAAAGGATACAGGGAGATTAGTGACAAGCTAGAAATGATTAGAAACGCAGCCGCAGCAGTAATCAATAGAACGAGCCATAGTGCCGCTAAGGAGAGCCGCAATACAGCTGCAGACAGCGTACTATTTGTATAGAAGGTGTCGGGAGGATGACATTCTTGATTGCACCACGAATGCCTGTGAATATAACGTAACGCTGATGACTCCCGGTCTGAGGAAGCTTGGCAGAACACAAATATTCCAGCATGAGAACCGTCCAGAGCACGCTGCCAGAATCACACCACGATTTCCAGAGCAGAGAAAAGTAAAAGAGAAAAGGTAGACGAAGCGACTAGACAGTCTCTCTAGAGGAATGACAGAACATCTCTCCAGAAAGTTGGTACCTTACATTCTGAAAAAGATCGAGGCTGTCATCAAAAGAAGAGGTGAAAAAAACGAAAGATTTGAATTTCAGTAGTGAAACGTGTACCGGCTTTCGTTGCATTGAGTTTCTACTGTGTATTTTTAGATTTGAGATTTTTAATTGCCATTTGTGCACAAACAGACAGTCTCGGCACATTGGGATTCTTATGCAGGGCTCTCTTGGAGTCGAGTAAAAAAATAAAAACAGCCAGTCAAAATAGGTGAGCAATAAGACACTATACAATAAAACAAGAGTAATAAAAGATCCATCATCTATAAACCTCTTAATCCTCACTAGGGTCACTAGGGGCTGGAGGGGACACCCTGGACAGGTCACCAGTCTATCACAGGGCCACACTTAGAAACAGACAACCAAGCACACTCACATTCACACCTACGGGCAATTTAGAATCACCAATTAACCTCAACATGTTTTTGGACTGTGTGGGAGGAAGCTGGAGAACCTTGAGAGAACCCACGCTGCACGGGGAGAACATGTAGACTCCACACAGAAAGATCCCAGGCGTCCTCACTGGGATGCAAACCGGCGACTTTCTGCGAGGCGACGATGCTAACCACTGTGCCACCTTGCAGCCCGTAATAAAACTAAAATACAAAAATATAATAAATAAGTCTGAAAGCTGCACAAGGGGCTGGTGATGTACTAATATTGCACATGTAGAGGTTATGGCTCATACATCATACTGCACCAGTGGTAGAGTGAGGTCGTGAAGGGTTATTGCACATGCTGTTACCAGTAATGTTGTAAATCTAAACTGTTTTGTAAATTAGCATGAAAACGGTGGACAGTAATTTGCACCCTGTGAGCTCTACCTCTGGCCCAGTTTCACTTGATTCTTCCCTCGTGTCGCAGGTCAGAGGTTGTTCCGGCGCTCGGGGGCCGGGTCGGACTCCATAAGCGAAACCAGCTCCGTCGGACAAGCCGAGGAGACGGCTCTGGAGAAGAGTCCCACCGTGAGCAGCAGCGTCCACCCTCCCGACTCTCCAGATGCGCCGGAGACACCACATCACACCGCTAGCGATGTCTCAACAGAGGACATCCAGGGGTCTTCTGAGCCCTCACAGGTAGAGGCTGAGGAGGCGCCAGAAGAGAGGCAGCCCGAAGGCCAAGAGGCGGAGCAGAGCAGCAGATAGGACGACTCCGTCTGCAGATGCCGTCCATCCGTCCTCCTAATGGAACCAGCCTAACAGAGGTTAAAAGGAAAGGTGTATTACATTACGAATATAACTCATCGATGGGGGGTGGGGGGAGGTGATAGATTGATCTGTTTGTCTTGGCGTTATTGTTTCAGCACAGCTATGATGTCAAAGCTTAAGGAAGGAATCTCTGGAGGTTTCCTGTTGCATTATAGAGCAAAGGAGTTGCCGTACTGCGCACACTATTAGTTTTGGCTTCAGAAATGAATAGGATCGGTTAGTTCAATATTTAATTGCGATATCAACTGGAAATCAAGCAGCTCAATATGAACACAGTTAAAATGTTGAGACTGAACGTTCAACTCCACCAGAATGATTAACAGCTCCGTTGGTCCGCAGGGCAAAAACAGTAGTTGTTGTTCAGGCTTTTGCTTTTCTGTTGGCCGGCATCCATCCAAGTCATGATACTTGCAAATTTATTTTACTTTACATATTAAAAGAAAAGTCTTCAGGGGTGGACAAGACATAAACTGGACTTTCACCCAGTAGAGGAGGATTTAAATACCCGCTGGAAACATTGCTTTGTTTGTTTCAAGTTGCTTTTGTTTTGGCTTAAAAAAAATAATTTTTTGGTTTAGGAAAGTAAAATACTTTGAGTTTAAATACCTCTGTGCAAACACTAACAAAAACAAGGCTCCGTTATTTTGCTTGTAGGTTCCCTCCCTAAAAAATAGCCCCTAAAAAATACCTTCAGCACATCCTTACAGCTTTTTTTTTTTTAGTGAAATTAACCCATTTGTGGCTGCGGACCAACACAGCTGTCGGGCTGTTAGATTCCTCACTGTAAATAGTAAACAACATATATGTAAACTCACCCAATTACTCTCCGTAATAATTTATGATAAATAAGTCGATGTAGACAGATTAGAATAACACTGTATTTTATTTAATAAAATCTACTGATAATAGCAGTAACCTGCTTACATGCTTTAAAAAAAACAAAAACCTTAACGTGTGCACTAGCCGACGACGCTACGATGGTTTATCAGACTCACTGATGAGAGGAACAGAAATCCTACATAAAGACTAAAGTCAGAACTTTAACAACACATACAATAAAATTATTCCGTTACATTCGTTAGTCATGTTACAAAAGTAGGTTTAAGGATAAAGATTTGAGTTTTAGTTTTTACGAAAGCTGAAATGCGAACAAGACCAAGCTGCAATTTTCGGGTGAAAAAAAGTCATATGATGAGATTCAGTCACGAGAATAAAAGACAAAGTGGCAAATTGTAAAAAAAAAATAAATAAATAAGAAATAAAGAAATGTCTTCAGTTTGCAAGAAAAGGTCATGGATTGTGGTGATAGAGTCATATTTTTAGAAGTAGATCACAGATTAAGAACAAGACGTGTTACTGGACTGGATAGAGACGTTCACAGTCTGCACAGAGTTCATATGTTTAATGGCAAAAGACTTCATCATTAATAAGGTGCTCATTGGTGAAACCTAAAAACTTCAGAACCTCCACATCTTTATGTTCAAGCCTGTGCAGACGCTGTTTAAAATATACATTTATATCGTAGCGTTGAAGTTTCGTTCTCCAAATGTTCTGATTTTTTCCCCATAAAATCGTGACGTTGTTCCCACAGTATCATGACCTTTTCTTCACGATTGTGACTCATAATATTCGGACTGTTTTCTTTGAAACGATGTCTCCAAACACAGATTTGTGACGCCAAATCAAATTCTCTTTACAACCGAACATGCAGCCGGGGTCATTTTGTTCCATTTTATGTAAACAGATTTTTGTCTATAATGGCATCAGAGCAACAACAACAACAAACAACCTGCTACTGGGGAGCATTGCTTCACAGGTATTCACTGTATGAGGGATGTTTCTTTTCTCTTCAGAAAAATGTGCTTGATTACCATTTAACTGCCTGCAAGTGCGATATGAGAGGGCCAGCTAGGGGATGGGTTCTGTGTTTTGGTTGACGTGTAACAGCCCTCGAGAACTACTGCAGATCGTGCTGGGGCCTTAACGCATCACTGGCAGCGCTTAGAAATCTTTTAGCAAGTTAAATATTAGAAAAAGGACGAAATGGAAGTGTGTTACGAAGGTACACTTTGGCGTGAAACTCGTTAATGTTTTACATGAACGGGAGCGAATGAGCCACAGTAGGTTTGAGGGGGAAAAAAAATGGTTTAAAATTTGCTCTTGTCGTGGTGCCTTCGTGTAAAAAAATGTAAAAAAAAAAAACAAACAAAAAACAAAAAACGTCCAAGAATGAAAGCCAAAGACGCAAACTGGGCCGGACTTGTCGTTTAGTGCTTTGGTGCTGGTAGAAGATCCTCTATAAAGACTTGTGTTTCTTTAACTTGTTTATGGGAAATGTGGATGAAGTACAACGGTTTGATGAGGAATGACCACAGTAGGAATGAGAAATTACAAAGAAATTGCACTTGTTCTGTAGATAATAATTACTACTGTTCTGTATTTAATTTCTTCTTAAGGTGTAAATGTAGCAAAATCGTGACTGTTTCTGTCGTATGATTCTAATGCAAATGTAAAATCAATACTTTTCTCACCTCGAAAGAATGTGTTGGATGAAGAACTTTTCATTTTGTGTAGTCACTGTCTCATAGTTTGATGATTGAAATGTTTTTTTTTTACTGTTTCGACACACTTTGACATGCTTAGTGTACGTCGCGTCTCCACAGAGTCGTTTAATGCAGCTTTCTAAGGTTCAGGCAAACTCTGCAAGTACCTCTCCATGCGTCGGATATTAAGTCTTCCTCTGTACGGTTGTGAGTTGGTCCCTGAATGCAGCTGGGATTGGAAAAGGTTCACGTATTTTGAATTCTAACGAAACTTAATAATAAGTGAACAAATTTGTGTGATCTGGGCCCTTCAATGAAAGGAGGTAAAATAGACCAACACGCATAAATATGACCCAGATTTATTGGAAATGAAACGAGGTGTGGACTTGAGCTGGACAGAATCGGCACAGACTTGTGAGACGACTTAGTATCTTAATTTTCACCCAGATTGTCAAGGATGTAAGAGAAACTAGCTGTTCATTTCCTAGCAGTAAATACACTTTAAATCACCCTGACGAGAATTAATCACAGGTGTCTATGCAACGTGCAGAGCATTCAGCTCATACAAGACGCACCTTTCGTTTGCTTTTAAAGACCCTCCGTTAAAGTGTCCACGTGGTCTCAAAAACACAGATTCCGACTTTTGGGGGTTTCATCTGTTAAAAAAAACAACTAAAGAACCAATCCTGTCGCTTTCTTCTTCTTCAGAAATGGTTTCCAACTTGTTTGGCTGACTTACTCCAATATTACAACTTGCCAATGTGTAGTGCAGTCGTTTTACTGTGCTGAGTCGAAGGTGAGCCGGTGTGCTCGGGCTGCAGCGAATCAGGAGGGGTGGGTGGAAAGAGAAATTCATAGATCTGCACATTCTCGAGGCAGGAATGGGCTACTTTCATAGAAAAAAAACACAGATGAGTTTTGATCAGTGAACAGAGAGAGGCTTAAACGCTTTGTTTTGATGCCGGACTTGGAAATGTGTCAGTAAAGCTCGAGACTCACTTTTGATCCGTCCCACCTTCTGTATGGCTCTTTTTTTTTTTTTTTACCGACGTTGTAATTGGCAGCACAGTAATTTCAACACAATCTAATGCAACAAATTGTACCCTTGTGAAGCTTCGAGGTGTTGATTCAACTCTGTGGTCATTTTTTAGGCTGTAGTTAGTGGTGTTCTACACTGTAAGGTGTTCTTGTTATTATGTCCGTCCCTTACAACACAGGAAGTGAGTCCTGTGTCACATTACATTGAAGAAGTGTTGCTTTTATTCCATTGCTTTTACATACAACAGACGAATGCCTAGGATTATATGATGTTAATTACTAATAAATAATCGAATGATGCAGCTAATCTAACAGCAGAGTTGGTCCGCGTGTGTTTGATTTTGAAATGTATGCCTCCAGGGACTGTATTTAATGACTCTGGTAATTATAGGGTTGGACCGCATTAAAACTGGAGGATGTGTTCAAAACCACAACATACTCTGAGAGGATTCATACCACAGATGCAGATGATGATGATGATGATGTGGAGATTTTCCGGTTCATTTCATCAGACATGCCAATCGCAGAGGAGCTTTTTGTACGATTCATTTGTCGACGCATTTAGATTCCCTCTGTGCTGTTTGTATGAGTTGTTACAAAGCTGTGATACACCGCTTGTGCCCAAAGGTGATTGAAATTCAGTTAATGGGTCAAATGGAAAGGGAACCGAGGCTGGTGTGTTGCAAACCAAACATATTTTTATTAAATCATGAACCCAGCAAGTGTCGTGTCGTGTTGTCTTCTTTTTCATGTTTGGAAAGATTTTCACCACAAACGCTCAGGAGTTTTGTCTGTGAAGCTTCTCCGTCATCCAGGTCGTGGTTATTCTGGTAGATTAATCATAGAAACTGGACTTGCTTGAGTTCCTTGAAGACGTTCCACCTCTCATCCAGGAGGCTTCATCAGTTCTGACTGACTAGTAGGGAGTTCCAGACACTTACATCCTTAAGGATCCATTGAACGAGGGGGAGGAGCAACAAACCCCCAAATGAAACCGAAACTCAGGTGTTAATGGATCCTTAAGGATAGAAGTATCTCGTCAGTCAGAACTGATGAAGCCTCTTGGATGAGAGGTGAAACGTCTTCAAGGAAATTAATCAAGTCCAGTTGCTCAGGAGTTTTGCAAATCCAAGAATACGGTTGCACAGGTTTGGTGTTGTTTGTTGATGTGAAAATTAGAGAACAAACCAACAAAAATGAGCCTATTTTAGTTCAGAAAACTAAACACAGTGTATAAGTATAAATATTATACTAAGTCTGTCCTTAGCCACACTTTGTTTTGGAGATGCCATAACGCAGAAAACGGGCTGCAAGGTAGCACCGTTGCCTCGCAGCAAGAAAGTCGCCGGTTCGCAGGCATCCGGGATCTTTGCATGGAATTGTCATGTTCTCCAGCGTGGGTTCTCTCCGGGTTCT
>NW_007578600.1:125895-137448 GCF_000690725.1 Stegastes partitus
CAGCCACTCATCCTGCACATGACTCGAGATATTTAGGCTGTCTTACATGCACACTGAGTCATGCAAGGTCGTAACTTTGGTGAATGTCACCAAAGAACTCACTTGTCTCTGGGTGATTCAGCCCCTGCTTATCAGACTTTGACGTTTCTGATGAGGTGGATGGTAAAGTTTCCTTCCGATGACTCTTTCGTGTCGACACCTGTTTGGGTGTCAGAGCTGCAAAGTGGAACAGTGCATCACCACCCCTGTGTCAGCTGAGACTTCCTGCAACTCCTCTGCAGTCATATGGCGGGTTTGCGTTGCCTTTCTGCTCAGCAATCTGGGAGCACTTTGATGTCTCAATATAGCCTTTCTCTGACTTGTAGGCATCCGTTAGCTTCAATTGCAAATCCTGAGATGTAAAGAAAAGATGGGCCGAAAGGTGAAGCAATCCAGATGTGGCCCAAACCTGCATTCTTTCTAACAGCCAGCAGGGGGCAACTCTTGGTTTTCCGATTATATGGATGTCTATGAGAAAATGAATATTTTGCATTTGTTTTGTAACCTCAGTAAACATTTTCCCAATGAGTTTATGGTCTCAAATGCTAATTTCAAGGCTCCTTCAATACAGCATGATGTTTATTTTGTAAATTATGGCCTCATTTACAGTAAAAATAGACAATACAGCAGGGTATGTTTAAGAGGAGTACTTAGGTTGTGCAATGAGATCCACTACTTGCTTGTTACGCCTTGTTTCAAAAAAACCAACATGGTAACAACCACTTTCCAAACTCAGAGATTTAAAATAGTAGTCCACAAACCCATAGATCACATTACAGTGGCTGTGACCATTCCTATTCACTTCTTTTCACTTGAGAAATGAACAAATTATATATTTATCCAGAGGGCCAAAAACTTTTACATGAAAGTTTATGTAATAGTTTCAGCTGTACTTGAGTATAATGACTCATTGAAACTAAAAATACGTACAATTTACGTTAGTGAGTGAATTGGGTTGGATTCACAAGATCTATATATATATTTTTAAAAATCGACATTTACTTCAAACAAAAAATGAGTCGAATCTGCGGTTTTAAAAAACGTCAGGAAAAAAGTCTACTGACGTAAACCGTCTCTCCGTGGTGTTTGGGGGATGTCGTTTCCCCACCTTCAAAATTCTTCTGAAGCAAACGTCTTCCGGTTTCGGAAAAGACTCCGTTTCCCAGGAGCCACCGCGGGTAGCACGTCGACCGACGGACGCATTAGCTCACGCGGACTGTCTCTGGGAGTGCTGAGTCGAATATCCTCTGAGCGTCTGGACCGAGAGAGACCGGCTGCCGTGTTTCACCTGGGTCGGCGAGAAAACATCACACTTCGAGTTGGGACGCTCTCGATCGCTCCAAGTGGCGACTTTAACGTCAGGTTTTGGTCGGAAACCTGCGTGGACCAAGAACTGCGTAGCTCAGATTTGACACTAGTGAAAATCCAAGAGCCACGATGGACCCGAGAGATACTGCCCCTGATTCCTGGGAACAAGAGGACGATGTGGAGGCCACAATCGACGGACAACTTGAGCCGGCATTCACAACCCTCAACGTGAACGCTAAACCGTTTGTGCCCAACGTAAACGCCGCTGAGTTTGTTCCGTCTTTTGCCATGAAAGCGCCCTCGGAAAATCTCGATTCCGCTGGTGAGTTCACTGTCACGTTGGGGAAGCTACGCTAGCTAGCAGCCCACAGTAGCCTGGGCTGGGTGGCTGCTAGCTCACTAGCCGCTGCACTGACACGCGTTCCTTGAAGCGCGACAAACTAGCTAGCCGCCGTGCTGTTTTTTGGGGCTGTTAGTGATTTTGTCGGCGTGCCTCTGTATGCGACACGTCTGTCTTTTTCATGCTGCTTTGACATTCGACAACACACCGCTTTTACGACTTGTTGAGCGCTGTCGAAAATGTCTGAAAAGTCCTCAACTCAACCGGCATTAGCTTGTTCCCGGTGGTAGCTAGCTAGCATGTCCGTTAGCTGGTGTGGTTTCACAGTTGAGCGCCGGTGTCTCTCGGTGCTTGACTTAAGTGATGCGGTATAACGAAGTAATTGCTCACTCTTTAAAAAAAAAAAAAGTAAATTGAGCCAAGGTAGAGGTTCTGGCACACATTCCCTGTTGTCATTGTGTAACAGTTCAACTTCACATGACCGCGGAAGCTAAAGTCGCCAGTGGAAAGAAATGAGTGGAAACGTGAGTGTTTGCTGTGACACGGATGGTTTCGACGCTCAGCGGGTCAGCAAGTTGTGTCACCGGGAAACCATGTTTATTTTACATTAGCACGTCTTTCTATCTGCGAGAACTTGAGCTGCTTGACTTATACTGTGCCAGTGGTTTCAAGTCCTTCCACTGGACAATAATACCAAATGAGTAGGGAGATGCTTGACATGAGAAACTATTGAGAACTCCAAGACAAGGAACAGCTTCTGGCCTTGGCTTGAGAAAGGCCTCTGAAGGCAACACTGGAAGCTGCTTATGGCACACAAAGTGAAATATCTGTCCAGTTCAGTACTGTTCTTTGACCAGGAGTTAGTGGAACAGGCTGACTCAAGTTAAATTAACTTCAGCACCACCTTGATCGCTGCTTCTTTTTCAGTTGCTGTTGAAAAAATATCCACCGTGGAGGTGTCAGACACCACTGGTATGTATGAATCCAGCCCAGTCACCTCTGCCGTGTGTCACATACATTCTGCTCGCCTCATTGTTCTGATATGTGCAGACTCGCACTGAGCCCACAGGATTAACAAAGCCTGTGGTGAGTTACGGAGACCCAGTCGCAGGAGTTCAGCCCCCCGTAGTCCTCCCCAGTCTGCAGCCTTCCAGCAGTGCTGATTTTATGCATCTACATCAGCCACAAGGTGACTGTGTGTCATTATCATGTTAAACGCCCGTGACTGTGGGAGATAAGGCCACATAATGAAGAGGGACATCTTTAGTGATGGCCTGCTGTGAAACCACCATTCAGTATCAGTTGAGTTGTAAACTAGTGATATCCAAATCAGCAGTGTCCTTTCTTGCCAAGTAAGTTTACACATACAAGGAACTTTTCTTGGTGTTTTGGTGGGGATTCTTTAGCACTCTCGCAGTGAGATATCTTGCATGTAGTAGTATGCAGCTGCATTATATGTAATTAACAGTTAGAAATACTACATAACAAGCCCCACCATTCACAAAGCTGCTCTACAAACATTGTTATTGGGTCACTCTGCCTGTACAAGGAAGCTTTAAATGGCTTTAGTATTTGTTTTACACGTGTACAGTATCACATTGTTAGAGAAAAAAAAAAAAGGAAGCAGCACAATGCAGTTGGATGTCAACAGCTGATGTCCACGATAGTTGTCAGAGCCGTAAAACGTCTTGACTGTGAACACGACAGGCGGGTTTCTGCGGCAGACACCGAGTTGTTAGTTCAGAGCAAATATGGCCATTTAACTATTCAAAGTAAATACAACCTTCCTCAAATCTTTAAATCTGTACACGGTTGTTAATGCAAAGGTTTCTCAGCGGTTCTGTTAGAGATGGATAGTGTCCAGTGTTGAGAGGCGATGGCGTGCATTTGCTAGAACAGAAGAAGAATATTATACGACGTGTGTACTTGTTAGAATTTTCTGCACATTTCCTGTTTATAAACGCAGCGTGTTTCTACAGGAGAGGTGTGTATATACTACGCCATATGATTGCTGGCTGCTTGGGACATGTCTTACATCCCTTCATGGTCTGGAGTCGCTCGTTGTTGATGTAGTCGGTGGAGCTACTTGTTCTTCCAGTAAAATCAGTGTTATCCGCTCCCTCGCTGTCCCAGGACCTCGCTAGCTGTCGTACACGTCTCCGGTCCTGTACAGTCTCTTTCAAACGTGGCAGGTTGTAAAGCGCTTCGTAAACATTTTCACTTGAATCAGTAATGCTAATGTTACCGCCGTGCTCCCGGGGATAGACACCAACAAGATGTGAGTTGAAGTGAATAGTCAGCAATACATGAAGGTTCTTGTGGCTTTTAGCTAAACATTTATTTGATAGTGCAGCAGTTTAATTCAGACGCCTATACTGAGCCACCATGCTGACACTCACCTACTGTTAGCTAGCATTTTACATAATGATATATTATTCTGAAACAAACAGACTTTTGTTACAGAGTAAAGAAGAATTTACAAACAATGCAACATCTGCATTGATTACAATGGTTGACTAGAGCCTTGCCACAGTGACCAGAGCAGTTTTCCCCCCTGAATATGCACAACAGCGGTCATGATTATTAACAAGAAACCCATCAGGTCATTTAGACTTTTTATATATGTATAAATATAATAAATAGAGAACAGAACAGGTATAAGAGATCCAGTGAACAAGCACCGAAACGCTAAATTTCATGAATACTTGTCGTGGATAGTGACGTGCTGATGGTGAATACTTGGCACACACCTCTTTGAGTCAAAGGCATTCCTCTGGAAACATGCGAGCAGTGTGTAATGTTTTCCAAATATGAAGAGATTACGTTTACTAGATAAACACAAGGCAGGAGAAGGTTGCTGGCAAGTGCATCCAGATTCACTGAAGTTGTGTCCTCATGGAAAAATAGTTGACATTTGTTTATTTTCTTTTTTAACGACTTTAAATGATCTGTGAGGACCTCTAATTGACACTGGACCAGGATCTGATGTGTCAGAACACTGTCATGGTTTCACGTTTTGTCTCCTCCTTTAGTGTTCATTGCTGGTCTGTTAACATCATATCAAACGGTATCACGGTGCTGTGGTGGCTTTTCTCTGAAGCCCAATGAGTGTTTATGCTTTTTGTGGCACTGTTTTTAAAACCATCGCATGCTGTGGTTGCTGTCGCTGTACGCTACCCATGTAATGGCCGCGTGACGGTAAGGCTGGGCATTTTGGACATATTTTTAGGCTGAATCCATGGCATAGCTGCGCATTTTCTACTTAGTGGGCTCGACATTTAGTCAAAGCCACATAAACAGTGTCGCAAGCATGTTTATTAAAACAAACAGTGATCAAAATAAGTACAAAAAAATTGTTTCATATATTTATAGCAGTCAGTTTGTGTCTCAGGATCCGCTACAATTTTCAGGAAACTCCTAGAGATCGTTTTACATGCAGCTGTGGCTCAAGTGGTAGAGCGGGTTGTCCTCCAATCACAAGGTTGGCAGTTCGACCCCCCGCCCCACTACAGTCGAAGTGTCCTTGGGCAAGAACCCGAAGTTGCTCCCAATGGCCGCTCTGTCGCCACTGGTGTATGAATGTATGTGAGAAAACATGATAAAGCACTTTGGTTTAAAGCGCTCTATCAGTGCAGACCATCTACCAATAACAGTCATTTCACTGTGTCTGTAATCTGTTTCTCATCCTTCACTTTATCCTTTCATCCTTTCACTTTTTCTCTTTAAACATCCACTTTAACCACTTCCAGCACTCGTAAGTGAATGCGGAGAAAATTCCAACAGTAACCGCCCCGACCAGGTTTTAGCCGTCGATGGCTAACATGGCTTCAGTGCTTTTGGCTATTCGGTGTCCCAGTGTGTTGACGCTACAGCTCTGTCTCCGTGCGTCGTTTCCACAAGTCAGCAAACCTCATCAACCGCTGGCACCTGCGCACTTAAAATTACCTTCAAACTTGGAGATATTATTTATTGCTGATCCTCCGCCTCCATGCTGCAGGAGAACACTGGAGTGGTGCTGGGTTTGTGCGCACATGCAGATGGAGAGTGGGAGTTCTGTACTGCAACATCAAAGTGTATTGATTTAAACGCTATTGTCTCGTTTCAAAATGTATAGATACACCTTAACAAGTTCAATAACACACAACCCTGTGTGAACTTTTACTGTTTTCAAACTAACATAATCCAGACATAAGAAAAATGTAACTGACAGAGATTTTAGCTACGACCAACTGAGCAGTCAACTAGAGTGCAAATTGATTTGCAGCCATTTCTGTTTTTGCAGATATTAACCCAACCCGAATTCTAACCGAACACCTTCCTCAAAAGCTTTTCAAACCACCAGGTCCGTGCTCAGCTTTTGGTCTTGTTGTGTTGGTATACACTGATCCCCTGAGCCACAACATTAGAACCATCGCCCTTGTGCTGCCAAAACAGCTCTGACCCATCGGGCCATTGACACTGGACCTCTGGGGGTGTCCTGTGGTGTTCAGGACGTTGACACGGGTCATGTAGGTCGTGGTGTCAGAATAACACTCATGCCAGGACCAATGGTGTCCCAGCAGTACAAACGCGTAGTAATGGTGTGATCGGTGTCTTTTACTTCACCTGTCAGTGGTTTTAATGTTGTGGATGATTGATGTACATACCGCTGGTTTTGTGGCTTTCAATTACATGAGAAGGTGACAGGGCAGATGCTGTTGTTACCTTCTTTTTTTTACCTTATGCAACAAGACAATGAATGAATGAACTGTCCACTTTACAATAAATAAGCTCATCTGTGACAGACAACTTAGAAAATGTTTCCAGTAAGAGATAATTGAACATAACCAGCAAATATATTGATATGATGAGTTTTTACGCTCAAAAGAAACGCCGCTAACTGTGTTCAGTGATCAAAACGTAAACATAACAGAAGGACTAAAAGACTTGTGCTGCGTTTGTGCAGTTCCCGTGGAGAACGGCGACACAGAGATGACCACAGAGGAGCCGTGGGACCAGAAAGAGGCAGAACCAAGCGAGGAGGAGCCAGGAGGCGGGTCTTGCGGGGACCGGGGACCAGTGGTGGCTGCAGCTATGGAGGAGACGGCTTCTGAGATGATGGAGGAGGAGGAAGAAATGCCAGTGCCCAAAGTTCCACCTGTACAACCCGACGCCCCCAAGAAGGAACACATCAACGTGGTGTTCATCGGACACGTAGGTAGGTCCAAACGCCGGTTGTGTTATTTCAGTTGTGTACCAGAGTCGGTGCTGACGGCGCTTGTTGCCGGAAAATTATACAAACATTGGTCAATGATTAGAAGTACCCATTAACTAGCTGATCAATTAACTATGGGTGTATTTATAAATGCAATCTGAAATGGTTATAGCATCATTAAAAATTACATTTAAAAAAAGTAGAGAGCAAAAGTAAAGCAACTCTGTTTTTAATTCAGAGAGAAGTGATAAGAGTACCATTAAAATACCGGAGCAGTATCGGTAGAGTAGGAGTACCATTAATATTCTAGTCCTTCTAGGTCTTTATGTAATACATAATGGTCTGGCTGGACCTCAGTATGTTTCTGCTATAGGGGGAAAGTGCACTGGTTTGATCGTATATCCTTAAAATCAATGACAGATTTCTTTTGTCTTTGCACACATAGAGGTGAGTGGAATAAAAAACAGGAGGCTTTCATACATACACGCGTCAGAAGTTTACATTTGTTTTCATCTGTGAAGTGGCCAAAGCTGTAGAGGAACTTTAAATATTGATGTGTAACGTTATCCTGCTGCTTATATGTGTGATTATGTACCTTCGACTGTAGATTAGATCAGAGGCAGACAAAGAATGATCACCTTGATGACATTGGGAATGTGAAGACCAGATATAGTAAACACCAGGTTACTCAATTACAAATAAGTACTGCACAGCAAGTCTTCCACAGTAAAAAACCTGTAACATTATTGAAGTCGTCACACCAGTTTTCGAAATAATCCCGACACCTGATCTACACGCTGGAGTGACGTGTTGACTGTAGCTAACATTAGTACAGCTGCTGGAAACATCTGCTCAGCTTTACCAGATGTCTGCAGATACTGCCACGGAAACTTTATCAGTCCAGAAAGTCTGTCAGTATTTACCGCCACATCTAAAATGTATTTGTATTTGGAGCAGACACACTTCATTACTTTAGTTTTAAGGCTGTTGGAAGCATGTCGTCAGAGTCCTGCTGCTCCTGAACGTTGGCAGCTTCGGCAGCCACAGCTGCTCTCTGCTGACAGACACTCACTTCCTGGCTGCTTGAAAATCCTCGTTTAGCGTCAGCGTGAGCCTCACGTCGTTAGCTAAACTGGACAGCCACCAGACACTTTTCTGTCAACGCGATGCTGCAGAGTTCATTAACAGGACAACCGCCGTTAGCAGTTACACAACAGGAAGTGAGCTTGTCTTATGTCAGCCGTACAGGTGGTCAGTAAACACACCTGTAACTCAGCTGCACAGTTAGACGCTCCATCTAATGGTGCAGCAAGGTACTATAGCAAACCTACAGCACATCGATTTAATTAATAACTGCTATTAATCGACTGACAGTTAATCATTACCCTTCCTAGTTATCACAATGATAGCCACTGTTTGTATTCGGGCCTTGGGTCGTCTGTAACTTGTTCCTGATCATCGACTTGAATGTTAAATGTCTCCATACATGACTTAGTGTGTTTTTTTACCACATTTAGGACAGTTGATGTCAGACAAGTCGTCATGTTTTTAGGATTTTGCCCTTAACTTGTTACCAAAGTGTTCTTATGACATCCTTCGATGCATAATAGTGCACCGTGCACGTTTAATATTACAACTTTGACTGAAGTTATCAGCAAAGATTTAAAAACAGAGTTCCAACTGCTGCTGTTGCCAACTGCTATAAAATCACCAAAAAGAGGAAAAAAATAGTCT
Source organism: Stegastes partitus (assembly GCF_000690725.1). Lineage (NCBI taxonomy): Eukaryota > Metazoa > Chordata > Actinopteri > Pomacentridae > Stegastes > Stegastes partitus. Next base: position 134,511 of record NW_007578600.1, read on the forward strand.
TTAGACATCTATGCAAGACAAATGGAGAGCAGTCTTCAGGAATTGTTCTCACGTTATCTGTTACTGTTCGTGTTTTATGGTTAGCCTCTTCTATTAAAACTCATGAAAGTACATTTTGGAAACACGGCTACTGTCATGGGCATAGATGAGTGAGCATAAGTTGGGAAAGTCTATGGCCTTGTCCACACGTAGCAGGGTTTTTGTAAAAGCAGATGTCCTGCCCCCTCCATCTAGACTAAAAAACTAACGTACACACCACCTTGTTTTTAGAAAAGAATTCATCCACACCTAACCGCATAACTGCGTTGTTAAGCACATTCATATTCTATGTGAGGATGTAATAACTCCGACGACCGGGACCTACGGAAATTGTCACTCCATTCCTCTTGGAGCACGACTTCCGTCTCAAAGTTCTCCCACCAGCTGGCAGTGCGTCCCGGTCTGACCCAAAACCGGCGTCGGTGTCTTTGACGGAGAACATGCCTCGGACGTGGATGGTGTGTTCTTGTACGTGGAGCGGGATCTGGGCCTGGACAAGTTTTGACACAGTTCTGAGGGCGTCCACGCTGTTTCCAAATGTAAACACAGGTCGCATATGTGATGTAAAGAACATATTTTGTCGCAGGCGGTGACGTTTCAAAACCTAAAACCCCGATTATTGACGTCCACATGCAGACGCATAAACGGAGGATTCACAGATCTTCACTTTGGTCGGAGGTTTTTGAAAGAATTGTTCTTAATGCCGTAAATCTGCGTTTTCGTGTGGATGACAGAAAACGTAGAAAAATATCTTTGTTTTGTGGGGTACCTGCTACGTGTGGACAAGGCCTGAGTGAAAGTCTGAATGACAGAATGCTGCCACTTTAACAGATTGATGAAGCCAGCAGCATGATGTATCCTATGTCTGAAAAGTGATAGACTGTTAAGTTGTTAGTATCTTACGCTGCACACATAGAACTCTATTGCATTCAGTGACTACTGGGCTGTAGTCAACCTGCTGATACTTGTCATTGACTTGTTGAGATAAAGGTAGAACTTTGGTGACACCACATTATGCATTTGACACTATTTTTACACTCAATGTTTGTTTTTTTTTCTGGCTGCCCTCCCTAAGACTTGAGAAACCGCCTTCCATGATAAAGCTTAAGTAGTGAGTTTTAAGTTTTGTTTAATCCAAACCTTTCGCTGCTTTTCCAGATGCCGGCAAGTCCACCATTGGCGGACAAATCATGTAAGTAGCAGGCTCCGTTTCCTCGTTCTCTCTCTTTGCTTTTGGTTACAATACGTGAGGTTGTCACTTCAGGCCATTGACGTGTGGTGCATTGCTCTGCATTTCCCTCCAATAGGTATCTAACAGGAATGGTAGACAAGAGGACTTTAGAAAAGTACGAGAGAGAAGCCAAGGAAAAGAACCGAGAAACCTGGTGAGTGGACACATTGTTGTCTCTGGATCTAACTGGATTGTTGTGTTTTAATCTGAATTCTGATGTGTGATTTCTGACATTATAGGCGTGTTTTTTATTATGATTTTGTTAACATGATCAGGAGCCACATGTGGCTAATATGAGCTCAGATCATAACGTAGATGTCTGTGTTGGTGTACGAACCAAACTGTAGAAACCGCAAGTGTCCAAGTCAACAATATCCCATTTGTTTCTGTTTTCAGGTATCTGTCCTGGGCTTTGGACACCAACCAGGAGGAGAGGGACAAAGGCAAGACGGTAGAGGTGGGCCGAGCGTACTTTGAGACAGACAAAAAGCACTTTACCATCCTAGATGCTCCAGGTCACAAAAGCTTCGTGCCCAACATGATCGGAGGGGCATCACAAGCAGACTTGGCTGTTCTGGTGAGTCATGCTGTTGAGGTACAAAAAACTTAACTGGCAGACATTTTTTCTACCCATTAGTCTTAAACTAAAAAGCTTCAGGAATTAAAATCGTCACACACACAGTGCCTTAAAGTAAGGCTGTTTGCAAGTTACTATTAAAATGAAACACAGGTAAATGATAGATTTGAAGGAACCTGGAAACAGTGTCTTCATTACACACCATGTCCACCCAAAAAGCAACGATGACAACTCAACTTTTACTTTATCAATCCCTGCTCTTGCGATGTTAGTTCAGTTAAAAACAAAAGATATGAGTTGAGATTGTTTTGTTTGGAACCTATTAGCTATCATACAGGGTCGGGACACACTGAGTTTTATTATTTTTTTATTTGTGTGTCTGCAAAGTTTATACAGTCATGAACAAAAGTTTCAATTGATGAGGCTTTTATGTTGAGCAGCACCTGTAGCCTACACCCCATAATGAATTCATGTGTCGTCTCTCAGGTGATCTCTGCCAGGAAAGGCGAGTTTGAAACTGGCTTTGAGAAGGGCGGACAGACGCGCGAGCACGCCATGTTGGCCAAAACGGCCGGTGTCAAGCACCTGATAGTTCTGGTGAATAAAATGGATGATCCGACAGTCAACTGGAGCCTGGAAAGGTACGTGGATGGACAGTTATGGGAGTACACATCGGGAACGATGCACAAAACTCCTGGTTTATCTCATACTGTAACACTGAACCACAGGTCATGAGCCACATTTATATAATGTCAACATCTAGTCTAAAAACAGTCAAGCAGACATGTCATGATGTTCCAGCTGGAGTGTAAATTAATGTACATGTGGTGGGAATTTGCAGCATACTGGACTCCTGTGTTCTCCCACCACACGAGGGAAACTATATCCACAGTGCTTGTGTGCTCCTACAGTATAATGTGCTCAGCCGTTCTGCAAATTCTGTTATCTTAGACATCCCATAGTTTAAAAAATCCTGGTTCCTGTAAACAAATGAGAGTACTGAAGAAATCTAATAACAAAAACCTAGACTTATTTATCTGCAGAACTCTGTTTCTGATTGCTTTTTCAGTGTGCTTAACCCTTTCAACACT
>NW_007578600.1:137868-210816 GCF_000690725.1 Stegastes partitus
GTAAAGGAATCCTGGCGAGGACCCTGGCATATAGGCATATATTCCTAGTAATTAAAGCCAAAGTTAGTTGAAAGTGTTGAGAGGGTGAAGTGCCAAACAAGCTCTTGCCACAGGGAAAGCTTTGCTCTGACAGCAGGATGAAGGGACGATTTCACACTTTACGTCAGGGGGGTCCAATCCTGGTCCTCGAGGGCCACAATCTAAATGATCAGGATCGTTATCAGGCTTCTGCAGAGCTTGATGAAGAGCTGATCATTTGAATCAGGTGTGTTGGAAACATCTAAAACATGCAGGATTGTGGCCCTCGAGGACCAGGACTGCCCACCCCTGCTTTACATCAACGTTTGTGGCCACACCAACATTTTTTTTAGGATTGGGAAACACCTCAATCACTTCTTCTCCCAAAGCACCCCAAGACACACCATGCAACAGATAAGCAACATCTGTAAAGAATAGAAGAGCATAGAGACAAACACAATACATGTAGAAAAACACCACATAAATGGAATTGTCTTTGGCTTTAGTTCTGTTTTAGTCCACCTGATACTCACTAGGACGGATAGTTGTTGCATGTGTAGGTCTGTCTGGCTGAATGTCGGTGTGAAGACATCCTTCCTGTTCTCTGAACCCTCAGGTATGAAGAGTGTAAAGAGAAACTAGTGCCATTTTTGAAGAAGGTGGGCTTCAACCCGAAGAAAGACATCCACTTCATGCCGTGCTCCGGGCTGACAGGAGCCAACCTGAAGGAGCCCACTGACATGTGCTCCTGGTATACGTAAGTGTTCCTCGCAGCAGCTCCTTATTATCACTATATAACGTGTATAGAAAGGAAAGTTCTTGTTTATTTATCCTCTCCAATGTCTGTCCCTGTTTTAATGTCATTACAGAGGTCTACCATTCATTCCACACTTGGACAGTTTGCCAAATTTCAACAGATCAAGCGATGGCCCTGTCAGATTGCCTATTGTAGACAAATACAAGGTAAGAGTCTGTTTGTTTACCCTCTGCTTCATTGTGCTTTATTGTCCAAGTCTGCTTGTAAAATACTGATTGTTGACAAGGATATCCTTTCCAAACACCATATTCATGTGGTTTCGTGTCATTTAAGGTCGAACACCGAAGCTTATCTTGGATTAATGCAAACTAAGTTCACCTGCTCTCTAACACACTGCCGATCCTTCTCATTATCAGGACATGGGAACTGTGATTCTGGGCAAACTGGAGTCGGGCTCCATCAGTAAAGCACAGCAGCTGGTCATGATGCCAAACAGGGTAAGATCGACGTCGGCTTCCATCAGCTGGAAAGATAGTGTTTTGAATGAATGCCTGTTCTAGCCTGGACAGTGTGTACGCACACTGGTAGGAGTTGAATTCTGCAGGACTGTTACTTATTTTAACTGTCTTCAGTGGCATTGTCTCTATTGTGCTCTGTGAATCACTGTCAGCTGGATACACCTTCATCTAGTGTCTCATACCTTGTTTCCTGTCTGGTCTCGCAGCATGTGGTGGAGGTGTTGAGTCTTCTCTCAGATGACGTGGAGACGGATGACGCTGGGCCCGGTGAGAACCTCAAGCTGCGACTGAAGGGCATCGAGGAGGAGGAGATCTTACCAGGCTTCATCCTGTGTAACGCTGAAAACCTCTGTCATTCAGGACGTACTTTTGACGCCCAGGTGAGCTCACACAGCAGCGTAAGGTTAAACTGAGACTTACATTGTGCATCACTCGAACATCTGAGTGACAGAACAATAAAGGAAAACGTTTTTAAGTGACGTTGGCGTGCGTGACAGCCATGCAAATGTAGAATTCTGCACTGAAACCCACCAGTGTGATAGGGTCAAGGTTCACTGGTTGATATTCCAACTAGACTGGAAGCCGTTCAAGGTCCCGTCCCGTTTAGAGGACCGTGGAGTCCAGCTGAGCCAAATACAAGGCCTCACTCAATGACGTGGGGAATTTTGCAGCCGTAGCCTCCATTAACGTGAGAAAATGTTGGTTGGATGTGCCGTCCGCTGATCAACGTCGCTTCGTTTCCACAGATTGTCATCATCGAACACAAGTCCATCATCTGTCCAGGTTACAACGCGGTCCTTCACATTCACACCTGCATCGAAGAAGTCCAAATCACAGTAAGAATTAATACTAACTTATCTGTTGTCCTTTTTAAGCAGGACACGTAGTCTCACATTCAAACCTGCCGTGGAAAATGACTTATTGAAAAACAGGCACAGTGTTTGGTTAAAAGAAAAAAAAATGTGTCCAAATGCACTATTTGTCATGCTTTTGGTTTAATAGATGTTCCTCTTGCTCAGCTGACAACCACGATAGAACAACAATCTAATCATACATGAGTGATGCTATGTGAGAGTGGTAATTAGTTCCATTGCATCCCTGCGTGCTGACACTCTGCCGTTCTTCCCCCCCGCAGGCCTTAATCTGTCTCGTAGACAAGAAATCAGGAGAGAAGAGTAAGACACGACCACGATTTGTCAAACAGGACCAGGTCTGCATCGCCCGTCTGCGCACAGCAGGAACCATTTGCCTCGAGACCTTTAAAGATTTTCCTCAGATGGGACGGTTTACTTTACGGGACGAAGGTAGGGCGCCCACATGTGTACCTGCTGGCGATGCAACATTTGTTATTCACGCTGAACTAGACGATACATCAAGTTACGTATAATCCAATAACAGACTAATAGCAGCTGGTCAAAGTGTCCAAACAGCCCAGTTTATCTCTGGTATCTTAAACTGTGAAACTGAAAGTTCAGGATGTAACAAAATATGAGATCAACTTTATTGATCCCTCATCGGGGAGGTTAACAAAATCTTTACCTGCTGCTGATAAACTGAGTCTGAAGAGAACAAAAGTATAAAGACTGACCTTCTGTTCAAACCTCATTCTGTGTCCAGGATCATTAAAAGTTAAATCCTCATTAATGGAGTCACCACTGATGCTCCAGGTCGGCAATAAACTAAGAAGAAATCATCCTAAACAGCTGGTACATATTTCTAGTGTTACAAAAACAGCTGAAACTTCTGCAGAGTAATCTCTACTCATATCTTTACCTTTGTGTTGCGCCTCCACACCTTCAATTTGCCCTCTTCTGATAATCTGTATAAATATCAATATATCTGCACCCTCAGTAATCTTGTAAATGATTCTAGTTTTATGGTTCTTATTGAAATTTAACTTTAATTCTTCACTCAATATTTCTTGCTTCTGTTTTGCATTATTACAGTTCTATTTTTATCTTGTACTTTGTACCTTACTCTACATTTATTGTTGCACCAACTCACCAGAACAAATCCATCGTATTGTGTAGACCATACCTGAATATAAATCTGATTCTGATCTTCATATTAGAATATAACTTCCTGACCCATTTTCAGTCACACATTTTCCATTTGAGCCAATCAAACACTGACCATGTTTTCCACCTCTGTAAGTACGTCAACACTTCAGACAATGAAACGATGGTTCATTCCATCAGCTACTAAGCACATATTTTTTTTGCCAACTTCAGATTAATCCCGTATCATACAGTACAGTATTCTGATTATACCAGACAATCTCTATGACACAGTTATGAACAGATAATCTCTACTTCCTACATTTTATGATGAGATACATGTAGCAGTTTCTTACGGCTAATATGCAAAAAAATGCAAGTATGATCAAATATAAAAAGATGTGGTTAGCCCAGACTGTTCTGCAACAAAACAAACAGAAAAAACAAGATCCAGCATTCATGACAGGCCCGTACAATGATTAAGTGTTCAAAATTAAAAGTAGTAAAATGACCCTGAAATCGTTGTCGTTGTGTTAAACTGAACCTGCAAACCTGTGTGCTTTGATAAGTTCGTAAAATCAGATCCAAAATCACAAAGTGCTTTAAAACAATAATAAAACAAGGAAAACAACAATTATAATAAAGGTAATAAATAGTTAAAACAGGGGAGCAACAGCTACAATACAGTGCATCAAAAACAATACATAAAATAGTACATTTTATTCATAAAGCGCTTTTCCAAATGCTCAAAGGCGCTGCACAGTGAATAAAAACAAGAAGAAATGAAAACGGCGAAAGCAAAAAGCATTCAGTGCATTTAAAAACAATCACAGATTAAAAGCCTTTTTGTGGAGGTGAGTGATGTGAAGGTGGACAGGTTCAGGCAGTTACGGATGTTTGCTGGTGAGGAATTCCAGAGGGTGGGGGCGGCAATAAATACAATACAATACAATAAAGCAACTACAGGTCAGCCAAAAGTCTGTCTGGATAAAATGCCTTATAAAAGCTTCACGAGTCGAGATAAAGGATTCAGAAAGATTTGGCGCTAAAGCCGCTCAAAGGCAGAGAAGTGACAGCTTTGTGTTTGTGTCTATCAGGTAAGACCATCGCCATCGGCAAGGTGCTGAAGCTGGTCGCCGAGCGGGACTGAAGCGGACGGAAACTCTCTGGGAGTCCTGGTGAGAAGGAACAGGCGGAGCTTCTTGGTCATAACCCGCCCACACTGTTATTAGCGGCGACGGCACGTCCCTGTCACGCCCCTCTTCTGTGTGCCGAAGATCAGCTTCAGAAAAAAACAAAAAAACTCATGTGAAAAAGAAAAAACCTGTTTTTAAGCAAATGACAAACCAAGATGATGTCCACACGAGTCAGCTTTCTCATATTGAGAGCTCAGCTATGCCTCCACCTGTCCCCACCTCCCTACTCTGGTCTACTCATCAGTACATGATTCTTTTTTTTTTTCTTCTTTTTTTTTTTTTTTTTTTTCCAAAGTAATTTTTTTTTCCCCTTGCTTACATAAATGACGATGACAAAAGGCAGAAGTTATATCTGTAAACAGATGTGGACCAGGATTTTGCTTGGAGTATAAAAAATGATTTTCAGAAGTAACTTGCAAAAAAAAAGAAACCGTTTGAAAGAACTTAACCAGTTGAAACCAAATGTTTATCTTGGGTGTACATGTTTCCCTTTGCTTTTACCCAGTTTTTGGTTTCTCATGTGGCGTTCTGGCAGCGTGCTCGAACGTGTTCAAATGTTATTAAATCAAACAACTATGACAATAAAATAATAAATTGGGGAAAACAAAGTGTGTCCGTTGTCTGAGCGCATTCGAGGCTTATACTTAACAGGTAATGAGTTTTTGGCTCAGCATAGGAAACTGATGGTATTCACGTATACATGCAGCTCTCACTTTAAAAGTTCTCTTGGCACAGATGTTTTCTGAAAGTACTGTTTAATAAATGCATGATTCATTTGTAGTACAGCATTTTGACAGCCTTGGACCAAGTGCAGGACTGAAGAAGTGTCTGTGAAGATTCTCAGTCATCCAGGTCGTGGTTATTCTCGTAGATTAATCGCAGCAGCTTGAGTTCTTTGAAGACGTTCCACCTCTCATCCAAGAGGCTTCATAACTTCTGACCGACTAGTTGGGAGTTCCAGATACTGATATCCTGAAGGAGTCATTAGCACCTGAGTTTCGGTTTCAGTTGGGGGTTTGTTGCTCCTCCTTCTCGTTAGGTGAGTCGTTAGTGTTCCCCTTGCCACAGTGGGGTTCATTAGGGCCTTCTGTGGCTCGGTCTGAATGTGGTTTCATCTTCCTGGGGAGAGTTCCTAGAATTGAGTTGTAAACAGGTGAGAGGTGATGCCTCAGACCTCCACCTCTGCTGATGGATGGTCTGTCTGCTTGTGTTGTCACAACTAGCTCACCTCCACCATTTCTATTACACATGTAACAGATCGCACATTGTCTTTGATTTGAAAAATACAATTTGAGAATGTCGCCAACAAAGACTTTAGCAGCGTAGCATTTTGAACTCTGATGGTGGTTTAGTTGGACAACGATCAGGCTCCACAGCAGCTACTTCAGAACTCCTCGTCCATTCTTGGTTCCAGTTTTGAGTCATTATCTAGTTGAGCCGTGGCTGTGAAAGAGCTTTAACTATGAGCAGGATGCATGGATTTGAGTCCCTTCATTACAGCCTCGTGACACAAGCGGTCCTCCTCCACGCTGTACGTTGGGGACGCTCCTCTTTCACAGCTCGGTCGTTCCGTTTTAAATCATCACATTTTCAGAACCGTTTCTGCTGCTGATGTCTGATTTATCTAAAAATGTTATCGCATCAAATTTATAAAGGAAATTGTAGATTGATGGATTCAGTACTTTTTTTAAAAATGCCTTTCGACCCACTTTCAGCATGTTGTTACACACTGAAATATGTTGAACTACAATATCTCAGCAATTATTAGATCCATCCATCCATCATCTATACACCACTTAATCCTCACCAGGGAGGCTGGAGTCTATCCCAGCTGACTCAGGGTGAAGGCAGGAGACACCCTGGACAGGTTGGAATTATTAGATGAAAACCAGAATTTTTCACTGTTAATTCTCATCATGCCGTTGATCCAGAATCTGCAATATTGAACAATATTGGTTGAAATATGGAAGAAAAAAAAACTGTTAAAGCCAGCAGGAAAATGAAAAAAAATGAGAATGCCAAAGTAAACTAGTGATCATTTCTGAACAAAGTGCAGTTACATGTCACAATAGTGGGCTGCAAGGTGGATCAGTGGCTAGCACTGTTGCTTCGCTGCTAGAAGGTCGCCGGTTCGTGTCCCGGTGAGGACACCTGGGATCTTTCTGTGTGGAGTCTCCATGTTCTCCCCGTGGTATGTATTGTTGTCATTGTAAAGTGTATGGACAGTATAACAACCTATGCGTCTTAATGTCAAGGTTTTGGTTTTAAAAGGTTTAAGTGTATGATTCATGTTTAGTTGTGGATTTAGCTGAAGTTCTCGTACAGACCCTTTGATTGTTAAAGTAAAGTTAACCATGAGTTCTTAGGTTATCATTTATCATCTGTTGGTTCATTTAATGTAAATGAATCTTTAGCAGCCAAGGTTTAATATGAGTTAGCTAAGGGTCGAAAAGCTCAAAGTTTGAGGTCAACCAGAGAAGATGTTTACACCCCTACAAGGCTTTTGTCTCTCCAAAGATGACCTCAGGTGTCCTACAAGGTGTGGACACTCTGCCACAAGGTTTAAACTTACAATCTGTTCATGACGAGCCAACAGGAAAAGAGTTTGTCCACTATAAGAGCTGCTACATCGGCGGATAGAAGAGTGAGGTCTCCCTGCTGCAACTTTCAGTTTCTATATTGTTGACAAAAAGTACATTTACAGACAATCCATTAGAGCGCTTGTTTCCCATTTGAGTGTAGAACCCAGGAGGGTAAAATATCCCCGACAGGATGAAACCTGCTCTGAACATCTTTGGACACAAACAATGAAGCTGCAGCCAAAAGAGAGAAACTTCTTTTTCCACCTTCATGTCAGGATGTCAAGTCTCTCTTCTTACTCAGCTGGGTTTGTAACTCAAAAACACTGATGCAAAGCTGTTGCAGTGTTTTTTATTTATTTCTCTGGAGGCCACATGTTGTTGTTGTTGTTTACAGTAAATCACATGCTGGGTCTCAGTGGTGCACTAAACTACATTAAATACACATGTTGGCACTCTAACCACCATCTAACCACGAGGCCTTCAGCTTTATGTCATATTATCATGTTTCTATGACAGGATTATAGTTCTGACCCGCTTCACTGCTGATATGAGCAGAGCTGTCAATCACTCTGAGGACCAATAGGAAGCCGCAGCAGCAGCCAGGTGAAGCTCTTGGCCCCGCCCCCCTCGGCTCCCCGCCCCTCCGGTGAGGACCCGAGCGGGACTCACCTGTTCGCTCACCGGGAAGTAGGCAGCTGTCGTCGAGACTGTCGGCGTCTCCTCGGGCCACATGGAGCGGGACTACCGGGGCCTGGGTCGCTGCGTGTGCTGCTTCTGGCTGGCGGTGGCCTTCGACGCGGTGGGGCTGGGGGTGCTGCTCATCGGGGTGTTCGTCAACATCTTCTTCTACGACCTGCTCATCTACGCGGGCGCCATCATCATCTTCCTCAGCCTGATCTGGTGGGTGTTCTGGTACTCGGGCAACATCGAGGTGGCCCCGGCCGAGCTGGAGGACGATGTGGGGCTGCTGAAGAAGAACAAGGGCGCTCTGGGCGGCATCACCGGCGCGGTGCGGCGCATCGGCAGCCGCGTGTCCGGCAGCATCCGGACTTCGCTGCGCAGGAACGGAGGGCCGTCGGGCAGCCGGAGGTCGGCGGCGGCGGCGGCGGCGAGGCCACCGGCGGGGTCACCGGCGGCCCCGCAGGCGGAGCAGGTGGTCGTTGCCATGGCGACGATGGCCCCGCAGGAGAACGCATCGCACGCGGCTGTCTCCTGTGACGTGGGGATGCCGCACACCGCGACAGAGACCTCACCTGCGTGACGAGGCCCACAGGTGAGGCCTGGTGCTGGAGCAAACACACAGATGGGTTTAGAGTAGACTTGGATGGATGTGGAGCTCACACATGTCACTCATCAATCAGTCAGACTTTATTTATATGGAACTGTTTACACAAAGAATAGAATAAAACTTTATTGTCCATCAAGGTGGAAAATTGTTTCACCAACACAGAAGATCAGCACCACATGCAGACACAGCAACAGGTTGCCTACAATAGACCAATACAATGGAATAAAACAGTAAAAGTAGTTCATGTGGGCTGTTCTAAGTGTGTCCTTCACCTCATCACTGCATATGTTTAGTTTAGTTTAGTTTAGTTTATCTCAAACTGTTTCTATGAAGAGTTCATTTGCACAAACAGATAACTCCATCTTCACAAACCTTCAGTAAACCCTCTTTTCCATCGTCAACCTGAGATAATATCAATCAAACTTAAGTTATCTTTATTTTTGTCATTTCTACTGAGTCAAATCCACTTTTTGATTTCTGAAAATCTGCAAAAATGGAGTTTTCTTTTTTACAAATGAACTCTTCATACATATATGTAACACAGAATAACCCATGCATATATAATACATAAACATTATTGAGAATTCAAGTGCAAAACTCAGTAAAAGAGGGAAAAAAAGCAGAAAACAATAACTACCATAAGGACATTACAGGCGTCCCTATCATGGCCTCCTCACTGCTGACTTCAGTTTCTACTAAAGAAATCACATTTTTATTATGTGTTTTGAGTTTTTATTAATACTGACAACTGTAAAGGGATTAAAAAACTATTTGTGAAAACCCATCAGAATCTCCCTTTACAGCACGGGGTTCACAATAGTCAGATAGAAACAAAAACTAAACACAAATCATTTCCATTTTCATTCATATGTTGTTGATGTAGTCATAAAATGACAGTGAAGTTTATTTTATTGCATTTATGTGTGTGTGATACTGAATTAGTGCAAAGCATGATAAAACATGAATAATTAATGCTGTGGCCATGAAATGAAATCCTTCATCTTCATTTTAAGGGCTTTCACTCTCTTCAGTGGTCCTCGTTAAGTTCACTATAAAAGAGAAGAACCATGTAAAAAGAATTCTGCTTTGTGAAGCCGTTTTCCTGACTGAGTGTCACCTTGTTTCTGTGGGTTTCATGTAGTTTAAATGCGGAACTAGTAAAACTTCCTGTAGCTCTGACAATAAAATCCTCTTATCACTGGATAATCATTAACAAGCGTTCACTGAAAGACAAGCCCTCAGTTTAACCTTCATTTAAAAATGCTACACAAAGGTCGTGAAAGAGCGTCAAGAAGCTTTGCTACCTTTTTGTTTTAATGCATCAAAGTTATGTTCCATTTTTAACGTATTTAAACCAACATCCGTCATTTACATAACGACTAAACATTCATTGACTTTCAGGATTTTAACCCATCATGTGCTCTGTTGTTTGTATTCATGGCAAGGTTTGAAAAATAGCTCACATTTGGGGTCTTAAAAACAAATTTCTTCGTCAAAAAACAAGCCTAAGAAATGTTGCATAACAAATCCACATCAGTCCTCGTCATAGTTACCAAATATTAATTAGTTTTCAGGATTATATCTGGGCTGCAAGGTGGCTCAGTGGTTAGCACCGTTGCAGCTAGAAGGTCACCGGTTCGTGTCCCAGTGAGGACACCCGGGATCCTTCTGTGTGGAGTCTCCATGTTCTCCCCGTGCAGCGTGGGTTCTCTCCGGGTTCTCCGGCTTCCTCCCACACAGTCCAAAAACATGCTGAGGTTAATTGGTGATTCTAAATTGTCCGTAGGTGTGAATGTGAGTGTGTTTGGTTGTCTGTCTCTAAGTGTAGCCCTGTGATAGACTGGTGACCTGTCCAGGGTGTCTCCTGCCTTCACCCTGAGTCAGCTGGGATAGACTCCAGCCCCCCATGACCCTAGTGAGGATTAAGCGGTGTATAGATAATGGATGGATGGACGGATGTTGGAAATCATGGAAAATGATCATTTGTCAGCCAAGACTCCACGATGAAAGCCTCACAAAGAATGCATGGCTTCACGATGTGATGAGTTGGGTTCAATGGGAACATTTTTGTCTTTAAGGTCCTGATGTGTAAACAGTGTGTTATGGATGCAGTGCAGAAGCTGAAGTCAAAATTCCCAGTAACATACACACCAATTTTTTTGCCATATGCATTAGCGAGGCCAAAATTAAAAGTGAAAAGGACAAAAAAATCTTGATCACCTCAATCATCCCTGAAAACCTTCATCATCCACAGACTGACTTTCTGACACATCAGCTCAAAAACATGCGTCTCCGCTCTCTGCACAAGCCTAAATGACGATCTCTCATGTCTGTTTTTCCCCCACAGAGACATTAGTTCCATGAAGCACACAACTGAGGAGGATCAGGCCTACAAAACTACCTTTTGTCGCCTCCAGTCGACGCTAAACTTCTTCACTGTTTGTGTTTTAATGAGAAATTATTATTGTGATTTTATCGTGTGTTGTACTGTTGCAGAAACGTGTGCCACCAGAAACTCAATCTGACTGATTTATATTTGTACTTGTATTGCACAGCTTGAATAATTGTAAATAAAGATTTTAATTTTGAATCACGTAATTTGAATTTGTATTTATTAAATTGAAGCATTCTTCCTATAAACTTGAAATTGAATTCTGTTATTTTAATCCTCGATAAAAATTCAACTCTCTACATTTGGTCTCATCATATGATTCAAATTCAAATTTTTATTTCACTTATTGCAGGTGAGCAATACAAATTCAAATAGAAATCATTTGGATTCAGTTTCTGGCACAGATCTTTTGCCCATATGTTGTTGCCCAACTGTTGTTGAACCTTGAAGACTAAGAATGTTTTGTTTTTCTTTATTTTTTTTCTAATACTGTCAGAGTTCTGGCAGCATGGATCCAATACGCAGCTGCAATTTTAAGCCATAATTGTCTCAGTTCATAATGTGACGCAAACACAAAATCCACCGCTGTAGTAAATGAACTATGAATGGTGTCAACATGGACCTAACCAAGGCAGGTTTTTTTAATTACAATGAAGTAGAAGAACATAACGGCTGATAATGACAATAGCTCCACCTGAACTAAAATGTTTGAACCCACCTGCCTCTAAATTCTGAACCAAAACTTGACTGAAAATGTGTGATTGCACTTTTTATCCTTATAAATGTGGTACTATGAGAAAGAAGAGCTACATTTCCTTACGTATTAAATCAACAGACTGTGAAAATGAACAATGTCTTGATTTCAAAGTTCTAGCCGCTGATATTTTTTACTCATTTTGACTGTTTTAATTAGTTTAGTGGTGTTTTGTGTGAGTGTCTTACCTCTGTACAGGATAACTATACTCTCAGGTGTCTTGATCTCAGTAACAAAGCATCACTGGATTAAACGCAACCAGATCACGTCATGACGCAGCGTTGGCATGTTGCAACCCGCTCGTGATGCATTCAAGTGAACGGATATTAAATCATCCATGAATTTAAGAAGTTGCTCCATCCACCTGTGCACACCTGAAACAGGGAAGAAACATTTGGCAGCTCTTTGGTGTTTTATTCTTGATCATTCTCCACCAGAAGTCCTCCAACTGTGTATGTTGTTGGACTTCCATCGGCGTGCAGGCAACAGATAAACAGCCGAAAAACGAACCCTTTGATGGTGTGACAGTGTGGGGTAAAGGTTTAATCACATTTTGTTGTTGTTGTTGTTTTTGGTTTATGGAAAGATCATGGTCGAGGACATAATATGTATGTTGTTAAGGTCAGAGGACGTCTGTTGTCATGGTTGCATGGTTAAAGCTCAGTGTTTTGTCAACCTATCCATCTACCCCAACATCCTCCCTTGTGCCTGAGCTTTTCCTTTGCAGGGTGGTTGGGGGAGGTTTATTGCCCCAATTAATACATTATTCCTGGCTCTACCCAGCTCAGGTGTCCATCTTAGAGTTTTTTGTAAAATTAAATTATTGATGTAAATATGCAGAATGAAGTAAATCACTGATGGGTGTTACTGTGAGGCTAACGATGACCGTACAGGTTTGTCAAGCATAAACTACACCACCATCCAAACAATGTGTGATTATTTTTGATGAATGAAATAAAAATCCATTGATTTAAAACTTGACTTCCTTTTGTCTGAGTATAGTGAGCCAAGAAAAAACAAATCAGCACGGTACAGCTGGACACACCTGTCAGGTAGTAAATGAAGCAGAAGCAGCTACTGCTGTGATAACAGCAGTAAATGTGTTGGAAGCAGACTACCAGCTCAGCTCACGGATTCTTAAGTCTGTTATCATTATTCCTGTGATTAGTTGCGTATTAAGTGGGATTTACTGATCCTTTTGGACACACTTTCTGCAGCAGCCATCCAGGGGGAAACAGAACGAATGTGAGCTGGGTACTGATACTGCTGTGGACTAACAGCAGGTGTAGCAACTGGTGTCCACGTTCCCACCCACGGTGATAACAAGCCTCCGTGTCTAACCTTTGGAACCAGCTGACTTTATGATACTGCTGGTTTTTCTGACTAATGCTGTATATTGCTCTCATTCTTTCTGCCTGCATTCGTTCTCTAACCCCAGCTCCAGATCCATAAAATCCCCTCCCTTCAGTCTGTAATGAGTGAACGAATGAACAGGATACTGTGGCTCACTGCAGGTATTGATTGGAAATAACTGTCAGAACATCATTTTGCAAACTACATGAAATGCTGTATGATGCTGAAGCTGCTCTTGTAAAGTCAAGCAGATGGCAGAAGGGTGGAAACCCCTAAAATAAAACAGAACATCAACATTGTTTTGAGGAAAACTTGTCCTTTTAAAAACTGTCTGCTCTGAAAACAGCCCTATCCATCAGTTTTCCTCTCAGTACCACCTATAATAGTCTAAGTCTGTAGTAGATCCATCCATCCGTTATCTATACACCGCTTAAACCCCACTAGGGTTGCGGGTTCCCAGCTGACTCAGGATGAAGGCAGGAACCCTGGACAGGTCACCAGTCTATCACAGGGCTACACTTAGAGACAGACAACCAAGCACACTCACATTCACACCTAAAGACAATTTAGAATCACCAATTAACCTCAACATGTTTTTGGACTGTGTGGGAGGAAGCCGGAGAACCCGGAGAGAACCCACGCTGCACGGAGAGAACGTCCAAACTCCACGTAGAAAGATTCCGGGTGTCCTCACCGGGACGTGAACTGACAACCTTCTAACCACTGCCAACTTCTGGTTTAAATTGTTTATTACCTTTTCTCCATTTCATTTCTTTAAAAATGTGCTGTTTGATTTGAATTTCAAATAAAACCAATATTACCATCAACATGTTTTTGTTATCTAGGAAACATTTCCTGTCCATTAAAAATGTAGACTTGAGAAGCTTTATAACCACTGAAATACAAAATCACTTATGATAGAGTCTCTACCTTTCATTTTATGGGGCGAGTGTGTTCAAAAATCTAGTCGTAAAACCTGGATTGTTTATATCTGCTGCCTTTTTGAAGTCAAATTGTATGAAATTGCTTCCAGAAAACTTCAGACAAAACACTGTTATTGCATCGTACAAGTACTGTAAGGCTGCAACCAGTTTTTGGAATTACTAACTGATTGTTCAGTGTATAAACAGTCCAAATCCAGAGAAAAAGGCATGATTTCCCTTATTTAATATCCATAAGTCAATGCAATAACACTTGCTACTTCTACTATATTTATGCTTGTGTTTATTAAATTAATTTCAAACTGATGACACAACTTAAAACAATGCAAATAGAAATTTGGAATACCTATGATTCTAACTATTTTGAAGGTGTCTCGTGTGGTAATGCTCAATCATGTTTTAAATCTATTACTACGGTCAGTGGGGGCAAACTGAAATGAAGCAAGTGTTTCAAATATATAAATCGAATCACAATATTTCTCAGAAAAATTGCAATTAGATATGTCCTCAAATGCTGAAGTCCATTTGTCTCTTGTCAGTTAAATAAAGTTGCATTTAAAGTTGTCTATTTTCAGGCAATATTTTTGTGATAGTCGTTTTTTTTGTTTGTTTATTTCCAAGAACTTTTGGCATTTGTTTACTGTCCTTTCTGCTCCCTGTGTTTTCTTTCTTTCTTTTTTTTTTTTTTTTTTTACAATAAAAACCTTTGTATAATGTTTGTGTGTGGCGCTCAGGGGAAGACTTTAAATGCGACGCAGCCATTCCGCGCATCTACTTCCGTAAACACAAGGTTCTCTTCCGGGTGTGAAACCGGAGCTCTCACATGTGCGAGCCTGTTGATAATCTCACCGGAGGTTTATTTTCTATAACATGTCCCACCTTTATAGATATAGAAAAAAATACTGTCATCACACTTTCGTATCGAGAGACGCTTCACGGTCTAATAATGTAAACAGCTCGTACTTTCCCGTTCAGCTGGAATCTCAAAGTTGAGGAACAACCAAGTTAGCTTAGCAGAAACAAGCTAGCCAGCGCGTACAGATTTCTTGGAGCGGTGAAACATGGAGGTAGACGACCGGGACTTTCTGAACACTACGCCGGTGAAGACCGTCAGGTTTGGAGGCAGCGTCGCGGAAACGTTACAGAAACATAAACAGGTGAGTGTTAATGTCCTGTCCGTCAGTTTGGTTTCCACGGAAAGGCTGAAAGACGAATAAAAGTTGTTTACTCTCGCTGACAAAACTTCACAACTTCTTTAGAATGGTACAACTGTGTGCGTATATATACAGGTGTTGTGCCAAAACGTGACTGAAGTCTGCAATCTTTATTTTTGTTTGGTTTTATACCTGCTCTCTCTTCTACAATAATCCAGTCCCCTTTACCCACTCACATCCATTTAAAGGGGTTTTAAAACTCATATAATGCAGATTTTAGCTCCTGCATTGTAACTGAAACGTCATCAATGCATTTAAATGACTTGATTTCTTGCTTAAAGGTGATATTTTACAGGTTTTATCTCGTAGAATAATCGCAGAAGAAATGTATATCCTTATTTTCTATATTAAACCTATCCATAAATCATGTTAATTACAGTCTATACAATGATTTTAACCATCAGAGACAATATTATATTATTCCCTGTAATCAAGGGTTGCAAAAATAATGATTAATCTTATTATTGATCGATCTGATTATTTCCTGAATTAATAGATTTGGTCTTTGCTTTATAAAAAGTTAAAAAAAAAATGTTGAAAAATGTCGATTACTGTTTCTCAAAGCCCAGAATATTATTATTGTTATTATTATTGTTTTGGTGTGGAACAGGTACACAACACATTTCACTGCGCGTTATATCATCTGTAACTGTGTTTGTGACCAATAAAAAGACTTTGAATCCTTGAATAACACCTTCTAAGTTGTCCAAAGATACTCTGTTTACTACCATAGGGGAGGAAAGCATCCGTAAATCAGCGTCACCAACTCACGCACATCTCTCAAAGTTAGCTTTTAGACAGAGTGTTGTGCTATAATTATATTCATTTAAGCAGCTGTAGAGTCACACAGCAGCAGGATCCATACAGTCACCACACAGAGAGGAGCTGTCATCTTAAGTGATATATATATATATGTTTTCAGCGACAGTAGGGCTGTTACTGTGAGCATGAACTGTTTGAAGCACTTGAGTGAATTAAAATAAGTCAACAGACCTCCTCATGAAAACAGTGTTTATAATAAACAACCTATGCGTTTGGTCAATGCAAAGATATGTCTGTTTTAATGTCCAACAGGAATGTCAGAGTTTCCTGAACTTTACATTTAATGCAAATGGTGGTTATGATCACAGTGATTAAAGATTCTCCCAATGTAGTGTGTTTTGTTTTAGATCTACATAACTCAGGTGTTGTGTTATTGTTCTTTAGTATTTCACAGTGCTTAGAGAGCGCATGATGGGGAACCTTTTTTAATTTAAATTCATCTCATGTAACATGCTGCATCATAAGTATCTCCAACAATTGCAGAAAGTAGCTTTAGAGTAGTATTAGCTGGCCTCTGCCAAGTGGAATTTTTGCTATTTAGTGAGTCAGCTTTAATTTGAGAAATCTCATTGAAATGCAACTAATTTGTGGAGGAACATGGATTTAGTTTGTTGTACAAATAAAAATAATAATTTTCAGACAAGTCAGCCACCACGTCTTCCCAGAAAATGAGCCTTTGTTCATCTGTCACAACAAACACAATGCCCTGATTTCTGCTGTCAACAGTCTGGTTTATGAGCCGTAAGCAATACATTTACAGTCGTTTAGCAGTTTTACCAAATGCTTTGTGAACTAATGAGCGATTTCTCCTTTTGTTTGAAGGGAGACTCAAGTGATTACGAACTCCTGAAACATCAGCTGGCTGATTCTGAGATAAAGGTACAGTACGGTGTCAGAGTGTTTGAGGTGAATGGCGTCTGTGTTACAGAGGTTCGCCTTGTCAAGAATCTTTGTTTCTTAGTGAGTTCTTTCTCCTCTGACAGGACGCTCAGATCATCAACTGGCTGCAAGAATTTCGGAGTTGTGTGACGCAGCTTACCAAGGACCATGAGCACCTTATTTATAGTATCTTGGTGAGTATAGGATGGCTCACACGCTTGATCTTTATATTCAGCTGTCACAGTAGATGAAGCTCCCTGTCAGACTTTCACTGATAGTGAGAGGTGGAACCATTAGCCAACTGACATCAATTTTGCTTTCAGGTATTTGCCTTACAGTGTCGTAAACTGTATAAAAAAAACAGACATCCCTGTATGATAACTTTTGAATAGACCATTTCTAAGCTGATTTCCAAGAAGATGTATCTCTCCATTAACTACACTTGATTTATCAGGTAGTGTCACAGGTCTGACAGAGACAGACAACTATTGGCCACTTTAAAAATGCTATTTCACCTTCTTTGCACATGGAGAACATGGAAATGCCGACCAGCTGGTTTAAACTCGCTGCTGATGACGTGCCATCAACAGTCCTGTACTAGTTTCCTGATGTCAGATCAATTATACAGACAAAAGAATGATATGCTGTATAATTTTTCATACTTATTTGTTATTTTGTTTAGAGATATGTTAAATTATATAAATTCTCAGGAGAGAAAGACCCAATAATGTTATTCAGTAAGTTAAGATAGTCAAAGAAAATTAGTTTTTAGCGCTTCAGCCCTGGATTATCTGCGTTTCCATGTGGGATGCACACTGGGGGGAATCCACCAACACAATAACAAATACTGGCCAAAGATCATACACAAACAAATAATCTGATTGTGCTCATATCCTGATGTTTATTTTCCAGAGGCTTCCATGGGTGGGACGCAGCCAGGCAGTAGTGGAGGAGTACATGGCCTTCCTCGGCAACCTGGTGTCGGCTCAGACCGTCTACCTGTGTCCCTGCCTCAAGATGGTGGTTTCCCACTTCACTCCCAGTACGTTCCCCTGATTGGTGGTAAAATAGACATGATTCATAAATAATACAGTCATGACTCGATAATCCGACCCTTAACAATCCAAAACCTTGCTATCCGACAGGTTTTTAGGAAAAACGAACGGAACCCATTAAAAACAGCCTTAACATACCGACAGCCTTGGATTCCGACTCCGACATGACATTTTATGTCACCAATCAGGATAACGGCGTATTATCTGACTGAACAATCCCACAGATTGGCTACGTTCACACTGCAAGCCTTAATGCTCAATTCAGATTTTTTTGTGAATTCAGATTTTGTTTTGTGAGTTCGTTCACATTTCCAATTAAATACGACTTGTATGTGATCTGCTGTGTGAACTTCATACGACCCAAAAGTGTCCCGCATGCGCAGAAGAGGACACGACGACGTCACACACAGTGAGCGTGCTCAGTGTTTACGGAAGTAAACATGGATGGTAACGGTGGAGCATATCTGCCACTCCCCCACCGCCACTGATGGTGGAAACAGAACTGTGACCGCGAACTAAACCGGCATCAGCAGTCAAGTACTGCCTGTGCCTTTCGGCCACTTCCCTCCCATCGGAGTGCTCCCCCAGGGTGGAAGTGTCCCCCTCCGACTGTGCCGAATATTCAGATATTCATCATTCATTGGGCCTGAACATCCAGAGACCAGAAAGTGCTATTCAGTAGTTATTATATATCTCGTCCTCGTCTTGACAATCTGACAGCCTTGCTCTCCGACCTAAAAGAAGGTTTTACATTTAGTGTCGGATTATCGAGTCACAACTGTAGTCTTGATTGTAGCTGTCACAGTGGTAAGGTCACGTTGTGTCATCACTCGTCTCTTGACTCATAGAGAACTGACTCGTATGTATGTTTTCAGAGAGAGTGATCATCAGGGAAGGAGGAGTCGATATCTCTGATTCAGACGATGAAGATGAAAGTAAGTGTTTTTTTTTATTTGTATTTCGAATTTAATTTTCCATTTTAAGTGGTTGCTTGACACATCAGGATGTATCTCAATATAAATAAATGAACTCTGTGCTGTTTCTCTGATTTAAGATCTCCCCAGACACTTCGATCGCTGTCACCAGGCGTTGCAGCTGATCTTCAGATATGTTCCCTTGTAAGTCATTAACTCTGTGATTCTGCTGGTTTTTCTCGTCTTGTCTGAATTTTTGTGTTTTTGCCCTCCAAATCCCAAACAAGTAAAACCAATTCCTGTATCTATTTCAATATATCTACTTGTAAAAGATATAAATCGATAGCTAGTGGACGGATGGAAACTATGACTGAAGGATATGTCCAGGTTGGTTCGTGGGTTTTTACTTTCCTTTCGGGCAAATGTTCTGTAAAACAACCAAAGTTTTCTCTCAGCACTCGGACAAAACTAGACAAGTGACACAGTAGAAAAGAAGCTCTTCCACAACCCAGAACCAACACTTGTACTGCTTGGCCATTTACCAGTGTTTCAATGTGTAAAAGAAGTTGTCAATGCGAACCGAGATCTACAAAAGTCGTCTCACAATTTGTCTGTAATCAGGTTTTCAAATGTGAAAAAAAAAATCTGCTCACCTATATTAAAATTCGGACATGTAATAAGAGTTGTCAACGCATACAGAGGTATTTGTAATTGAAAAGTCTACGCATTCGAGTCGAGCGGCTTCACCATTGGCTGTCGTTTCCACGCATGACTTTTGCTACACTTCTGCTGTGAGAGAATCTGAAACTGAAGAGTATGTGAAAATCAGGGTTTCTGTGCCCTGAGCTCAGACTCACAGGATGGTTCGTCGTGGCTGCTGCCGCTCTGCTGCCCTGTACCTCAGTTGTTACACCGTCTGCACGCCATCTTGAAAGAGTTTGCTCAGCGACCCATAAACTCAGCAGATGTAACTTGCTCACATATACCTGTCATGCTATACTTTTAGAAGGCTCAGCAATTGCCTCACTAATTATGCAAACTGCAAAAAACATCAACATGTACTCAGTGTGGTCGGGATTCCATCGTTGTCTACACCCTGCCTCACAATGTCACATACGCTCAAAGACTCTGATGCTGCAATTCTACAATTCTACAATTTCATTTAGCAGACCTTCATTTGACAGACTGAAAACAAACAAACAAAAATAAATAAAAAATTCCTATCACCTCCCACACAGCCTGCTATTGGCATCAACGCCCTATTGAACTTGTTCTATGGCACTTATCCAGATTGTTTTCCCCTGACTAGATCCTTGCTTGTGTTGCATCTGCTCTCACATGTACGTGTTTGTAGCAACCAGCTTTCATCTTTGTGTACAGACAACATAAGCTTCACCAGCTTTTAGCAAACATTAATTTCTGTATGTACTGGTCCTCTTCTTTTTTTCAGCACAAGCCGCTTTCTGGTGCCCATTTTGCAAGACAACTTCCCCTTCATACAGAAATCCTCCAGAACACTGGTAAGAGCCAACTGGCAGCAGCTCATGGATGTTTGTAGCTTTTTATGGACTCATTTTTCACTACAAAAAAGAATCCTGCACCTCTGTGAGGACATTTTGAAGTTGGGATCAACATGTTGAACAGTTTTAAGTGTTACCACGACTGAATACAAATAACTGTGGCTCTACATGCTATAAATGTTCTAACACTTAGATTCTACACTTGTCTTCTCTTTGTTCAGTCCAGACACAGCAGGAAATTTGGCACAGTTCAGCAGAAAAGTCTTTTTCCCCATGTTCTGGTTTCTTGGTGGTGCCACGGAGCTCAGATTATTGCACGAGCAGTTTATTTTTTACAGGTTTTTAAATGACGAATAGAATAAAGTGATTTTGAAGGCCGTCAGAAAGTTAAAAATCTGATGTCTCTTCCTGTTTTTCCAGTTTCTGGCTGATAAAAGGTGTAATTTTGGTGATATTTTTTGTCTTTAAATCTCCTGCTGGGTTTTGGGGTTCAGAGGTTTGACATGTGATCCGGATAATTACGTCCGATTCATGAGATTTTTTAACCTCCCGAGCTGAAGTTACTGCTACTACCTGGAGCTTGTTGGGCTAACCCGACTAAGTCTTCAGAATGTGGCCTCGCTGTACGAATTTACTTTACACCTGCTAAGATATGATCAGGGTGTGATCACCTCCGAATGTGGTCTGACTCATCTGTTTGCACTTTAACCCGACTGTGTTGACACATTACACTAACCTGCAGTTCCCCTTATCCAGATAAGCTGTGTGGGTAGAGATTACACGCTGACACGAGGTATGTTTATGATGCTGCAGGTCGTACAGGGATGTCAGATCTAATATAGGACAGCTGTGATTGTTGTGCTACATCACACATGAAGTCACTGCTGTCAAACAGCAACAAGCTGTGAATAAATAAATGTAATGTGGGGACTTCACTGAACTCTTTGTGACTTGATGTTGAAATGTTGGTCCTGAACAACATTATTTAGTCTGAGGAGTTTGGCTTTTTGGGCTGTAAGGTGGCTCGGTGGTTAGCCCCCTGCCTTCACCCTGAGTCAGCTGGGATAGACTCCAGCCCCCCACGACCCTAGTGAGGATTAAGTGGTGTATAGGTGATGGATGGATGGATGAAGTTCGGCTTTTTGTTTGTGACTGAAACCTAGCAGAGGATTGTTGAACATCACCACCCTTATCGAGCCCAAAGCTTCAGGCTACACGTTGCCTAGAATTTACTTGCTTAGAGCAGACCACGGTGGACAACTTGCTGCTGCGTTCAGAAGCAATTTTCCTTATTGCTGAGTGAGCATTTGGTGTCTTCACCTCTTTTAATACATCCCTAAATTGCTTGTAAGTGTTCAAAAATGCTGGTTCAAAGCCTCTGACCAAGTCATCGAGAAGTTTACAGATTTCAGATCAGAATTCTTGTGATTACATCGAGAGTCTCTTATTGTCATGAATATATTAAAGCGCAACTGGAGCCGTGTAATACTAGTAATAATCTGATCAGGACTTGTGCATCTATCGGGCTCAAGAAAAAAGGAGACTGTGCTTTTGACGTTGTCGAACTCGTTCCCATTGGACTTAAGATCTGTGGACACAAGAACGTTATCTATGTTTGGTTTTGTTTAATTTGGTTAGTTTGTTTTTATTGCCTCAGTTTTTTTATCTGGTTATCTGCATTTGCTTGTTAGGTTTGTAATTGTGAAGTACTTTGTGCTGTCTTCTCTTAAATGGCGCTGTTTAAATGAGATGCACATAATTTAACATATTGAAGTCATTTTTCTTAATTCCTGTCTGAACCAAAAGCATTAAACTCACTCCTGGTTTGCTAAAGCTTTCATGAGTGTCACTGTGTTTTAATGGCTCATACTTTGTTTCTACAGGAGTGTTACGTCCACAACCTGCTGAGAGTGACCATGTACATACCGTCCATCCGACGAGATGTACTGGAGGTGATCATTGGAAAGCTGCTCAAGCTAGATGTGAGTGGTCCAAATAATGCAACTTAAACCATAACACCATGGCTCTAAGGCGCTCTCCAAGAAGAGCAGTTTTATATTTACCTTTGAAACAAACATTTCTGCATTAGTTTCGACTCCATGCAGTCACGTTAAGAAATATTCATGCACTAACAACGATACTGTGTGTTGTGCGGAGCTCTTTGAGGACATTTTACACATTTCAGCACTAAAAGGTCCAAAAGCACCACAGTGAGCAATAGACACCTCTCGTATTGACTTTGTTCTACAAGTTCACATCTATTACAAACTGAAATACTCATAAAAATGAAACTTAACTGTGATGAAAGTCAGATTAATGAGACTTGATTAACAAGACAGTGATTAATCTAATCCGGGTTGTAACAAGACGTCAACAGGAGCTGAAGTTTACTTGGTTGCTTCCAGCTCTTTGTCTTTCTTTTGAGTTTTGTTAAATACCTGCAGCATCAGAAAGCAGCAGGATCCATGTGAGTGTCTCCAAAGAAGAGAGAGTTACTTGTTAATTAGTTTCAACTATAAATGATCCTGACATGGAGACAAGATCGATCAGAATCAAATTGTTGTTTTTTTTCACCTCAGACAGGTGAGCTGTGACTCACAGAGTCAGAGTTTATAAGCTACAGTTAAACCATTTATTACATGGTGAATTTAGATTTAGCCTTTTGTTTATTAGTGTGTTATTGTGCATTATGTGACTCCTTGTCTCTGAGGATGACAGATATTGTGCTTGTACCGTGTTGGGTAATTGTGACTGAAGCTTTGAGGAACATTAACATAAACCTGCCTCGTCTGAATGAAGGAATATCATCATTTAACACATTGATGATGCACGTCCAGCGTGTGAAACAGGCCTGTTGACACCAAAACCTAGTGTCCACAGAGCTTGTTGCTGTGCTTTAAGGTGTTTGTTGCAGAAACATGCCGACCAGAATTTGAATGCATTTAATTTTAAAGTTGCGTTGGTTCACATGTGACGCTGTGTGGCTACGACTGGATGATAGTGAGATGTGTGTCTCTGCCTGTGTGTAAATGTTTGTGTTTCAGGTGAGCGCATCCCGCACAGACATCGAGGAGGCCGAGGAGAAAGTAGTGCCGGACCAGAAGGCAGACGGTCAGACTGAGGAGGGACTCTTTGACATGGTAACAGCTGATGGATGTGGGAGATGTTGAGGGCCTTGGGAACAGTAGCTAATGATATTCAGGGTTGTCACAGATGAAATAGAGATGAAACATTGGCCCTAAGTTGAAGAAGATTTTGAAGTAGCTGAACTGCTGAGAAGAGTTTTCTACCCCAGAATCAACAGTGTTACTCACTCGTTGAAGGTTGAATGAATCAGAATAAAAAATAGCAAAACAGGTTTCTTCACTCCTTCTTCCCATTCTGACCGGCTCATTTGTGTGAATGTGTTTTTGTCAGGATGAGGACGTGTCTGCGCATCAGGACTCCAAGACGGCTCTGATGGTCCATCCAGTGGCTGAGAGGCTGGACACTCTCATGGCTGTGCTGATGGCGTACATCAAGGACATCTGCCACGTCAACGGTAAATGAATAAAGCAGCTCAGAACTTGTCTTTAACTCACATCTGTCAGAACAGGACCAATCAGTGAGTGAAACACATCTGAAAGAATGTCACAGCAGTAATATATATAGTTGTGGATAGAACATGTTACTCTGGACAGGTTGGGGTGATTTAAATATTACAAGCGTTGGTTGGTGATTTTATTCCAGTCCCAAGTGACTTTACAGTGCTGTGAGAAAGTATTTGCCCCCCTACAGACATCTTCTTTTTTTTGCACATTTGTCACACTTCAGTGTTTCAGATCATTAAACAAATAGACAAAGATAGCCCAGGAAATCCCAACCCTTATTGAAGGAACGGTGCTGTCCAGCCCCACTTTGCTCTATGTAGTAGTAATTACCCCCTTGGTTGCCGATCTACTAAATGACCACATTCATTTGGCAGTTGGGTTCAGTTCACCAGCCACACCCACATATGATTACTGCCCGGTTTGTTGGATCTAAACATCACTTAAATATCTATGTATGGAGAATATCCATCCATCGGTTCATGACCTGAAGCTCCAATGTGTTGTGCAGCATGACAATGACCCAAAGCACACAAGCAGGTCCACCTCTAATGGCTCCAAAAGAACAAAATTAAAAGTGGCCGAGTCAAAGTCCAAACTTGAATCCCATTGAGATGCCGTGTTAAGACCTTAAAAGGACAGTTCATGATTAAAAGCCATCTAATGTGGCCGAATTAAAACTATTCTACAGAGCAGAGTGGACCAGAATCCCTCCATGATGATGTAAAAGACTGATCACAAGCTGTCGCAAACCTTTAACTGCAGTTGTTGCTGCCAAGCATGGAGCAACCTGTTGTTAGGTTTAAGGGGGCGATTACTTTTTCACAGGAGTGATGTAGGTTTTTAATATATTATCATTTAAAAACTGCATTTTGTAGTTTGTGGGTAATCTCTGTCTAATATTGAATAAATGTAAACTACTTTAAAGTGTGAGAAACATGCAAAAGTAGAAGACATCAGCAGTTCAGCAGCACCGTAGATGTGTTTGCATGCTCGTCAAGGGAACGTTATTGGCCGTTATAAGTGTGGCATCCTCCTCGGTGTTCTTCACGACTTTGTTTTCTTTTTCAGGCTCTCTTAACATGGAAGTGACTAAAGAGCTGTACAAGGATTTGTTGAGTGTTTTCGACAAGCTGATTCTGCCGACACACGCTTCCTGTCACGTCCAGTACGCGCTCTTTTACCTCTGCAGCTTCAGACTGGTCAGTACCCTTCACTCTTGTTGTTCTGGTGGCTCGTCTCACACAGACAGACCGTTCTCTGGCTCTGTGTCGGTGCTGGAGGATGGTCTGACCACATCATGTTGTTGTAAAGGGGAAAAAAAAAGGCTCCGGCTTACTGAAGTGATGATCAAAGACAGAAGTCTCATTCAAATAGATAATTTGTAAATAAACAACTTAATTTAATTGGAAAACACACGCAATGGTAGACTTTAGCTCACGGGGACTGTATAATCTCATAAGTAAGTTGATTAGTTGATTAACTTTTAGCCTCTTTTAGGATGTGAGCTCGTTGAGGGAGCTTCTGAGTAAATGATAGAGTGACGTAACGATGCCGTAGCACAATGAGTCCTGGTGAAGAGAAGCCACTTCTCAATATAAACCTCTAGAACTGTTTTCTGAATTTGTCCCACAGAGAATATGAAGAGTTTTCTTTGCGTGTTTCATATCTGTGTCTCCAGTCTGCTGCTCAGAATGCTGTTTGTTTTCTGTGTAATGTTTTGACTCACTTGCTTAAAATAGTGACTGACAGTTAAACTTTAACTCTGAATCACTCTGGAGCAAAACATTTGGCACAGTCTGCGCTGGATATTACTTTTACCTACGATCAAGAGGAAATTGCTTCCATAAAAACCCTCTCTGCTACTTTCCCAGTATGTTTTAGAACATGTTTTTATTTTAGAAGATAAGATCTTTACTGTTTGATTTGTTTTTATGTGCTCCTCGTGAGAAGAGGAGCATCTGGCGTCCTGTCAGTTCTGTACAATATGTTCTGTTCTCTGTCTCAGGCCTTGGCGGAGGCCTTCCTGGATCACCTGTGGAAGATTCTGCAGAACCCCTCTCAGCCCGCCGTCCTCCGCCAGGCTGCCGCTGGATACCTGGGAAGCTTCCTGGCCCGAGCCAAGTTCATTCCTGTGCTGTGAGTTAATGTGTGCTTTCTGCTCAAGTAAACACCAAGGAAGCTCAGAAGGCAGTTGATGATTATTCATCTCATCCTGACGTCCCTCTTGGCTACAGAACTGTCCGGGCCTGTCTGGACTTGCTGCTCTCGCTGATCCACCGCTACATCGACAGCCAGGACAGCAGCGGCAAACAGGTCTGCTGTGACATCAGCCTGCACGGGCCGTTCTACACCGCCTGCCAGGCCGTCTTCTACACGCTCATCTTCAGACACAAAGCCATGCTGGAGCCCAACATGAAGAAAGGTAGAACACACACCTCTGAGCCGCTCCCTCTTTGAATGATCAAAGCAGATCAACTAATAACACCACGCAGGAAAATTCCTTTTTGTAGCTACAGCTGAATGAGTTGTCTGTTTGTGTCAGGTCTGGAGTATCTGCAGAGCCTGAACCTGGAGCGGGTGGTGATGTGTCAGCTGAACCCTCTCAAAGTCTGCCTGCCTTCCGTCACTCACATGTTCGCTGCCATCACCAGGTAAACACACTGAGTCCTGTGCTTTCATGGCCCTCAGTCAACCATGCTGACACTGGGTACAGATTCTACTGAGCAGCTGTAATTTTAATTTTATACACCGGTTTACAGAATGTAAATCATTTTTAAATCAACATCCAGCTGTGTGCAGTTAAAATGTTTTGTTTCTGAATATTCTGTTGTGTCCAGCTTGATCAGGTGTAAGGACTAAAGTGTGATGGTGTAAAACTGCTCCACTGCCAGTAAAAGTAGAGCTCAGTTCATGTTTAATCAGACTGGAAGCATGAAGCGCAACATAAAGCGAGGCTCTGTGTGTTTTCGTTGCAGGAAGTATCAAGTGGTGTTTTGTTACACGATCATAGAGAGGAACAACCGGCGTGCGCTGCCGGTGGTCCGCAGCTCTGCCGGAGGAAACTGTGTGACCACCAACACCAACCCATTGGACAGCTTCTTCCCCTTCGACCCCTACCTGCTCAAGAGGTGCGCTGATCGATGCTGAACAGGCAGAGAGTTAGATGTCTGGTTATACACTTCTGAGTCGTGACTTGATAATCCGACCCTTAACGATCCGAAAAACTTGCTATCCGACAGGTTTTTAGGAAAAACGAACGGAACCCAAGAAAAACAGCCTTAACATACCGACAGCCTTGGATTCTGACTCTGACATCACATTTTATGTCACCAATCAGGATAATGGCGTATTATCTGATTGAACAATCCGACAGCTTGGCTACGTTCAGACTGAAGGACTTAATGCTCAGTCCGATTTTTTTGCAAGTTTGTTCACATTTCCAATTAAATACGACTTGTATGTGATCTGCTGTAGGAACTTCATACGACCCAAAAGTGTCCCGCATGCACAGAAGAGGACACGACGACGTCACACGCAGCGAGTGTGCTCAGTGTTTGTGGATGTAAACACGGATGGTAACGGTGGAACACATCAGCCACTCCCCTGCCGCCAACGATGGTGGAAACAGAACTGTGATCGCTATCCTAAACTAGCATCAGCAGCCAAATACAGCCTGTGTGTTCCGACCACTTCCCTCCCGTCGGAGCGCTCCTCCACAGTGGAAGTGCCCCCTCGACTGCGCCGAATATTAAAATATTTATCATTAATTGGATCTGCATTGTTCAGACTATCATGAAAAGACCAGATACAGGTCACATAGGGAAAAAAATAATCGGATTTGGGTCACTTCAGCCTGCTGTCTGAACGTATTTACATTTGATGTCAACTGACGGGCCCGTGCACAGGTGTGCCGGTCAATTAGACGTGGAATCCAGCGATGCGTAGTGTTCTAACAATGCACTAGTTATAATAACAACTATTAAAAATATATATTAACAACAAATGACTCTTCCAGCATCAAGCCCTCCTTGTATCTCGTCCTCCATCTTGACAATCCGACAGCCTTGCTATGCGACATAAAAGAAGGTTTTACATTTAGTGTCGGATTATTGAGTCACGACTGTACATGGATTAAGGTATAATGGCACAAAGCACAATGGAAAACATACATAGTGAATAAATTATACTTATTAAGCATGTGTCTTCAGCATAAACAGGAAACATCAAAATGTCAGATGTCTGTGGAGCGATGAGGAAACTGTCACCTTCCTCAATAATACAGGAAGAAAAATAATTCTGTATTTCTGTCATGTCTTCTATATTGTTTTTCACAGTTTGTCTGGAGTCGTTTCAATTATGTCATTTTGTTGGGTCCTCTTGGTATGCAGAGGTTTATTGGCGTGCGGGATTAGTGAGGGTTTGGTGGGTTGAAAATGTGTATCAGTCGAATTTTAGTCCTAAGACTTTTCTCCCCGTGTCTGTGTATAAATCCAGGTCTGGTGAGCTGATTGAGCCGCTGTACCAGGTCTGGGAGGAACTAGCAGATGCAGAGCTGCTTCCCACTAAAACAGGCCATAAGGTGAGGTGACAGAAAGGTAAAAGGTGTTCCAGCAATTTGCTGATGAACTCATTTGGGGATTTGCAAGAGACAGAAAATGAAATGGCTCTAAGTAGGCGAGGTTTTCATGATAAAAATGTCAGAAAAGTGTCATCACAGTTTCTCAGAGCCCAACATCATGCAGTTAATCAAATAAAATATGCAGTAAGAAACACAAACACATCCTCACCTCAGAGAAGCTGGAATCAGACATGGGTTTTAGTTTTTTTCTCTTGATGTACCTATCAGTGCGCTACCTTTTCTTTGTGGTAACATGAGGAACTTGCAATGATATAAGGATTAAAGGTACCTGATGAACGCAGACAGATTGACTGGTACCAAAACGTATTCGGATGCTGAGTGTATCTGTGTAGACGCTCGATCACAGAAGTTGAGTTATTTGGAAGCGCTCAGAGAACCACTGTCACTGTAGTTATACACATAAAACACAGGAAACTAAACCTAGACGGTCCATTTATGGGGGTATCGTACAATATAAGCTATTAAACGACCTGTGCAGACATGTGGATTTAAAAAAAGATTTTCTCTCTTGGCAGTACTTAAAGAGCTTCACAATGTGTATCTTATTACTGGACAATTTGCTCTCCTAACATCAGGAGCACCTTTGGGTTTCAGTTCACTTAAGTGGACAACCAACTACCATCTAAGCATCAACCGGCCTCGTCATATGACATGGATGATGGAATACTTTCTATGTAAACATTATATTATTTGTGTTATTCTACAATGCAGCTGGTGTACCTCTATCACTTGAATCTTATTTTAGATGATTTCTTACATCCACTAAGTACTGAATCTGTCCACATGTACAGAATTTATGACTCCACACATATTAGAAGCTCAACGACATCACTGTGAGACAAACAATCCTACACTGGGATGTTCCCACCTTCTTACCAGTCTCTGTATGCAACGCAGGTTAAATTTGGACTCGTCTGGAAATATCTCACATATCCAACAGCAGCTGCCTTTCTGTCCACTTTGCTAATTTATTCCTAGCTGTCTTTAATACGCCTCCACGCTGGAGATAGTACTTTCAGCTTCACTGTGATGTCATATTGTTCTGCAAAGACGCTTTTCTGACCATAATTCAACGACATAACTCGTTGGAAGGAGAGATGGATGTAAACTGAAACCATTCTGGGTATTTGAGCTCCTGAATGGTTCTCTGTGAGCTGTTTGCAGTGGTCGTATCTGGTAATGCTCTAAATCTCTAAAATGATCTTTGATGTTTGTGAAGTTTTTGAGGAAGCAAACCATGCTTGATCTTCTCTCTGAGATCATTTGGCTTTGTCATTTTTGTAGTTGCTTTGAAGGTTGTTTCCAGCAGCTTTATGAAGTCAGTCCACACATTTTGTAAACAACCAACCTCATGGAAGTTTGCTGAATGTTTACCATCCAAACACTTCATGTGGCCTGTGTTCATGTCATGTAACAGTTACATCGAGGAAAATCTACAAACATAACATCTGTGACAACTGAAAGCGTTAACTGGTTGTTGATTCTGTGTCTGTCAGGGCTCAAGAGAGGATGAGGATGACTTCTTGTGTTGGGAGATGCCCCAGACTGAGGGCATCGTGGGAATGACTCCCAGCTCCTACGACTCAAACCTGTGCAGCCCGAGCAGCATAGGTTCACCCCCCAGCTCCCTCCACAGGCAGTTCTAGTCCCTCATCGGGAGCTGGCCTGTTGGTTTTCAAAGGACCCCGCTGTTCCTGAAGTCCTCAGGCACGTTGAGGGTTGGACCTTTTTTTTTTTTTGTTACGAGCAGAAAAAGCCACGGGTTTTGTAGCCACACATTTGTACAGAGACTCTTCCCTCATGAGCCACATTGTGCTTACAAGTGAAGAGCACGTCAACCATGGACGCTATTCATACAGGAACACTCAGGAAGGACAGCAATAGTATCACAAGAAGCCCAAAAATCACGATAAGCAGGTTTATGTAAATGTTCTGAACAGATTTGATAAGTTTTAAATAAACAATTTGACAAAGACTAATGTGACAGACATTAGCTTTCATCTGTTTTATTTTGTTTCTGTACGGAAGAAAATGGTCCTCATATTAAACTGACCTTGAGAAGTTATATTGGTTGGACAGTAAAATGTTTTTACACAGCTTCATATTGTTAATCGACGTCTGTTTGCTAAAGCTACGCAGTTACTACACAACTTTTCCATAAACATGTCGGAGATTGGGGGACAAAAAGGTCTCCAGAGTCCACGAATCCGTGCTCGGCCCATCGCTACTCCTCTAGTCCAGCAGTTCTAATTCCCTGCATGGTGAGCTTTGACTAATGTCTCTCATAGCGAAACACAGAATGCTTTGTAGGTGAATCACCTTGGAGATGACCATGACGTAGAACAAGAGTGACCAGTGAGCAGAAAGGAGACAAACACCAAACACGTGGTTCATTTTTATGTCTCTATTCCAGTGATGTCAGCAGCTGGAGGCTTTGTATCTGTGGGTCGTCTGTCCGTCCATCTGTCCGTAGCTCAGAAACAGCCGCAGAGAATTTCTTCAAGTTTGGACTCAACGATGAACTGATTTGATTTTCAAGGTCACAAAACATGTTATTGGCCCTCGCTGCAGAAGTTGTACGTACAACCAGATGGATGGAAACTGCAACTTGTCTGGTTGGGGGAGGCACATATCAACAAGGTGGTGATTCTAGTTTAAACAATATCATATACCAAAGTGTGTCATAGTGTGTGTGTTTATAAGACAGATTCATCCATAGACATAGTCGAATCAAGCAGCTATAACTAACTCTAAAACAGAGAAAGAGCAAGTTTTCCTCCACTTACAACCCCAGACTGGACACCGGGTCCTCTGTGGTCAACAGAGCAAAGACGTTAGGAGCCAAACCAGATGTAGAACCTTACAGGTAAATCTTCCAGGTCTGTCAGGATGGTTTATGCTCTCAGGAGGAGGCCACAAGAAGGCAGACCTCCAGAGGATCCCACAACACACCTCCAGACATCCAACATACATGTTGGGTCTTGTTCAGCCAAGTCTGCCCGGCTCACAGTCACAGTCAGGCCTACAAAGAAATGCTCGGACCGACTTCTGACCCGGCAGGAAGTGGAGGTATCATCTTGATAACAACATCGAAAAGATTTCACTCCCACCGACAACGCCACAAGTAACACCAGACTCACATTAAGAACCGTCCGATCATCACGCCGTGCATGTAAGCAGCTTTCAGCCACTTAGTGCAGCTCCCTAAATTCTCTTTTATTCCAAAAAGTAAACTCTCACAAGTTTGCTTTCAGGTGTGGTCTAGTAGTCATTGCTTCATCTCAGAACACCATGTTGCATCGTAATATTGGCCCCAATGTTGTGTTCTCTTCCTTCCCGTCGCTTGGTCTTGTCCTCGTGTGCGTTATTTTTGTGTCATAGTTAGCAGTTGATTGTCTTGTTGTAACAAATGTACATTCGTATAAGTTCAACTCCTCGACTGTTACGTTGTTCACACTTCAGTCCCTAACTTGAGTTTTGTGAGTTTTTTAGCAGAAGTAGTTCAACTTCAGACTTTTTGAGGGTTCTCTCCGGGTTCTCCGGCTTCCTCCCACACAGTTCAAAAACATGTTGAGGTTAATTGGTGATTGTAAATTGTCCGTAGGTGTGAATGTGCTTGGTTGTCTGTCTCTAAGTGTAGCCCTGTGATAGACTGGTGACCTGTCCAGGGTGTCCCCTGCCTTCACCCTGAGTCAGCTGGGAGAGACTCCAGCCCCCCATGACCCTAGTGAGGATTACGCGGTGTATAGATGATGGATGTCCTGGATGTAAACAGCAAAACTTGACTTTCCAGTCTTGCGATCTTGTACCTCATCTGTATAAATCTGTGGATTATGTTTTCAGTTGTTCTTTAACCTGGTAACGTGGCGTGTGGATGCTGCTACTTCTTCTGTTGAATTCAACAGAAAGTAAATGTTGCACATGTTGGTAGTACTTGGCCCTGCCTGCATTTGTGGATTACGTGGCACAAACAAAGAGCACTACACATCTCCACATCTAAGAATCGGCTTTTCTAGTTGTACTCATTTTATATTTTAGTCGACTGCTTGTCTTAATTAAGCAGTTGTGGCTCAGGTAGTAGCACATGTTGGTCCTGATGGCCGGTTGGCAGCAAACCACTAAAAAACAAAAGAGACACGACAGCAGGTCCAGTCATCAGGTATTCATTTAATATAAAACAGTAACAGAAAGATATGAGGCCACACCAAAGATGAAATCTGGCTGAATTACAGGACACGTCAGAATGTTTTTCAACGCATTTGCAGCTGTCTGTATAAATAAAATCAGTGTTACCCTATGACTGATGTCTGCCTAGACTCTGTGACTATCAAACACTAGTTTACACAGCTGGAGCTACAACAGTGGAGTGGCTCCTGCAGACACGTGAACCATGCAGTGATATGAAGCCGCACTGCTCGAGCTCCGGGATCTTTAAAAACCTTTCTTTCGCCTGTTATAATGAAGTAAGGGCACGAGGAGAGTGAGAATGACGGAAAAGAAACACTGCTGTTTGTTTTTTTTTTTCTACTTTTCGCTCAACAGTTTGTGACGTTTGCGGCAGAGCGGACGAGCGGTTGGTGTGTGATGGAGGCAGATGGCAGCGAATGATTATGACACAGAGGAAGAGTCTTCGAACAGATCAGCTTGAGATTGTCCTTGCTAAGCGAACAAGTCCGAACTTACATGCAGTCCACGGACAGGACTTGTGTGTGTGTGTGTGTGTGTGGCGGGTTAGAAACGAGGTCGGTGAGGAGTATTAACAAGGTTTACAGGTTTACGAGTGCGTGTTGTGGACTTGATCATGCAGCTCCTCCAACACCACCCACCGTAAGAGTAACACAAAAAAGAATTCCAGCAGACATGTTGTTTTTTTTTTGTTGTTTTTTTGGCAGAGCACTTCTCATAGAGACTTCTGTACATGTGATTTGTCGTTGAAACGGCGAGAGTCCTCGAGTCTCGGCTGATTGAACCCTGCAGAGAGACTGAAGGACATCTCGGAGGAAGACACTAATTCGATGCGTGAGCAAGTGTTGGCATTAAAACATGTCATCAATTAAAAGGTGTCACTGTGGACTGAGGATTTGGATTTGTTGAAGCCATGTCGTTGTTTTCTGAAGTCGGAATGGTGCCATGTCTCGCTGCTCTCTTGTGTTGTAGTCCGTCGTAGGTCCAGCTGCTCTTTCAGCCTCTTCAGCCCGACCCAGGTCCTTCCCTTTCGTCCTTTCTTCTCTTTGTTGCTCACACGTGATGAGGGCTGACATCTGGTACCGACGCTGCCTCTGACGCACTTGCTGCAGCTGAAGGTCAAGCACAGTGGGACAGAAAAAAAAAAGCATCAGACACCAGCATTCTTAGTCATGTTTAGGTCTTATTTCCTAGAAACGAGTCCTCACATATTCTCAAAATTAGGTGTAATGTACTGGGATAGTAACCCGACAAACCTCAATATCTGGACTTTTTTGTTTTTGCTCTTGTTGCATAATTTTTCACTGCAGCCGATGGAAACAGCACAACCATAGTAGAACTAGAAAGAACGTAGAAATGTCTTCTGTGTTTGCTCTCCATCTGCTATCCTCCTGTCCCTACCCTCCTCATCCCCATGTCCAATATTGTTTTGGTGTCCAAGAGTGTTACCAATATTGGAATTGATTTATTACAAACACACAGCCTGCAGTTCAGCCGAGGACTGCCTGAATTTTTTGCCATGCGGTTGTTGGTTGCAGCTGTCTCGGGGTTAAGAACCACGGTTCACTCGAGCACTCGACTCCTTACCTTTGTCATCAGCGGCGCCGGGTCCCACTCCCTCCATCAGCTCTTTGGCTTCCACGGCCAGCTGGAAGGCGGAGTCAGGAAGTGGTGTCGGGGTGTCGGGGCTGTCCGTGGCTGGAGATGACCTGTTGCTCCTGATATACAGGAAACACACACACACACTGGAAGATTACAACAGGACTCCTACTGCAGAGCTGTAGAATATTCATGTGAGGCGAGATTAAAAAGTTCAGAAACTGTCCCTGATGCACAGAGCTCATCATGGTCACGTGTGGGCAGTCAGCAGGATCTGGGTTGGACGGGTTTTTGTGACCCCTAGCAGGTTTTTGTGAACTAGAGGTGAGTCAGTGGCTCCAAATCAGAGACCAAATAGGAATTTAAGAATGGAAGAGCTGCATTCTCCAAGACCAGAGAAGAAGTGTCGGGTCAGGAGCACAAGGAGCATCGTTGTTTCTTCGACATTCACGTGGTTGGGAATTGATCTCCCAGAGTTCTACTGTAACGTCCACTAAACTGAAATCAGGCTCAGTTGTTGATTTTCATCGGCTCAGTCTCAGAACTTTTTGATCACCCCCGTAATGCTATGTTCAGGGTCTCTTACCCGCTTTCTCCTCCAAACAGGGTGGGTGTTGTCAGCACTTTGTGGACGTTCTGTGGAGACATAATATAACAGTTATGCAGTGTTATGTGATGAAACTGAACCGATACAGGCATGTGGTCTTCCTGTGACACTGGAATAAAGCCAGAGAGAGAGAGAGAGAGAGGGGAAGGAAAGATGCAGCTTGTATAAAGTGTGATATTGAATTTTTCTCAGCCTTTTGCCTCATGAAGAGGTCGACCCCACCTCTTTAAACAGCTGGTCTGAAAACCTGTGCTGTCTTCACTTCAATGTCCCTTCTTGGTTACCTGGAGCTGAGTTGGGTCCTTTACTAATTACAACCCGTCTATCGGTGAATCTACTACTTCATAAACCAGATCATTTGTGAGTCTTTTCGGACAGTGTGACTGCTCTTGGGCCCTTTTGCATTATATTGTGAATACACATGAATGAAATATACGTATGTTTTTGATAAATCTGCCTTGGATGTGGTTCAGCTCTGGACATTTCCACGATGGTGCACATTTCCCACCTGAGTTTTAAACATACAATCCTCCTGGGAGGCATGTTTAGTTCAGTATGTCTACCAAAATGTGTGTGGATTTGAAAACACTCTTTGATGCTGGCTTGTGCACTATTGGCTGCTGAAGCGCATCTACTGCCTCGTTATTTCTGTCGACTGAAGCAGAGCGATCCCTCGTTCTCAATCACACATCACCTGTAAAGAGGCTTCTGCTCTGTGGCTTCGACTTCAGCAATCAGTGCAGCAAACACTCAGTTATGAGCAGAGCCAAATGTCTGAATCACTTTTAATTTATTCTAATCATCATATTTGGTTTTTATAGGAAGCAGTTCACAGAGTCTGTGGTTTATCGTTGTTCATGTAGCTGCACTGTGTCCTTCAGCCACTGGGGGGCAGACCGACTCCATGACGATGGTGAAACGGTTGGAGCTGTCAGGTCCGTTGAATCGAATGTAGCAGGATGCATGCAACGTCTTGGTGTGCTTGGGATATGAGTTGTGACAAAACATATGCTGACTGTCATGAAGTCAATTCCTATTTATTGACCGTCTTACATCCACAGCTGCCGAGCTGATCTCTGACCTGCTTCTGTTTATAACTCAAAATACTGAAGCTGCTGCGTGATAACGTGTGTTGTAAACTGAATTGCTACAGAAATCATTTTAGAGTCCCGAAATACTGTTGTATGAACTGTGTGGAGTTTGCTTGTCCAAAAACATGCTGAGGTTAATTGGTGATTCTAAATTGTCCGTAGGTGTGAATGTGAGTGTGCTTGGTTGTCTGTCTCTAAGTGTAGCCCTGTGATAGACTGGTGACCTGTCCAGGGTGTCCCCTGCCTTCACCCTGAGTCAGCTGGGATAGACTCCAGCCCCCCTAGTGAGGATTAAGTGGTGTATAGATGATGGATGGATGGATGGATGGATGGATGTCCTAAGTTCCCAAACATTTACTGTGTTATCGAAAGAAGAGGTGATGTAACAAAGTTGTAAACATGCTCGTATCCCAGCTTCTTTGGAACGTGTTGCGGGCATCAAATTCAGAATATTTAAAAAAAACAATCAGTTATCAATTTAAGGATTATATATATCTTATCTTTGAAGTGTCTTCAATTGAATATAGACCAAAAAGGAATTGCAAATCATTCTATTCTGTTCTTATTTACATTTTACATTTTACATAGGCTCCCACCTTTTTTGGAACTGGGGTCTGTATATAAAAGTACATATTCACATTTTTCCTTTTTAATAAATTTGCAAAATGCTCTAAAATTCCGTTTCTCTGTGCCATCATCAGTTTAACAAACCGTGCTGTGAGTGTGTCCACGTCGAGTCGTACCTGTGCAAAGCCCAGCAGTTTCTTGTTGGACACCTCCAGGTGTTTCCTGCTCTGCTCGGACCTCCTCAGCTGACAGTCGATGGCCGACAGCCTCCTGTTCAGCTCCACCACCTCCTCCTGACAAACACACGAATGAAACGATGTACCAGCAGCTGACAATGTACGAATGTAGAAAATGCTGCAAACTTGGTCTACTGATTTCAAAATGCTGTGATATTTAACAAACTGTGTCTGTGAGGAGGTTGATCCAGAGGGGACGTTTTTTGAGATAACAAACGGAGGCATCACTTATTAAAATTAAAGTGAATTGATAATTTAAAAAAAAAAAAAAAAAGTTTATCGCATTGTCAGCCAAGTTTCATATGAAATGTAGCACAAATTTTTACTGAATTGCAAGAAAATCCACATTCAGATATTCCAGTGACTGTCCTTTAATCAGCTTCTGTTACATCAATATAAAAAGTCTTTAACGTCCAAAAAAAGTCCAACCTGGGAGCATTTTGCTACAGATATGGCCCCTATAGATGAAAGACAAGGGAGGAAACTACTGTTTTTCTGTGTAGACGCTCTTAATAGAAAGCAAAGAACTGATGCTGCTGTGATGTTGGTGTCTCAGAATGCTTTTCACCATTTTAATTATTGGACTTTTGTGCTTTAACGTGATGTATAGGTTGTCAGATTTGATTCAGGATGTGCTGATGCCCTGGGCCCGTGTTCGGCCTGGTGAGTATTAAGGCGTAAACTCATCTAACCATGTGACCGTGTGTTGCAGCAGCTGTCACTGTTTCTTTCAAACATGCTTTGTCCTCATTTCTTTTGTTCTCTTATCTTTGTCGCTGGATACCGCTTCATCTCTCAGCTGTGAGGCGGCGTTCCAGCGCGCAGCCAGAGGATTTACCACCTGAGATGGAAAGCCACAGGTAGTGAGGCAGTAAGCCCGAGAGCCAGAGGAAAGAAATGAATATAAAGCCTTCTTTTCATCTAAGCGGGGCGCCGGTGAAAACACAGGCAGAGCTCAGTGGCCACAGAGAAATGAGAAATTCGGCTTGATGTGTTTCACAAAGAGGAGGATGCAAAATCAGGCAGCGGACTGACAGTGCTGCAGGGCCTCCGGCTTGTCACGAAGGATGGCGGGAAGACAGAGGAGAGGGAAAGCTTAGCTTTAAACTCCTCACGATATAACAGTCAGTTGTTGGCTCTGAGCTTGAGTCCATACAAGCTGTTGAGCTTCTTACACACAGTTGCTTTTGCTGTTTATCTCCAGTGTGCAGGTGATTACAGCTCGGTGTGATAGCATCCAACAGGAAGAGCAACTTTTTTACGGGCCTGTGTTGTGAACTGAGTGACTGCAAAAGTTATAAGACACAACATGGAGACATCAGGATGCCCTGAAACTCCCTCTTTCAGAACATTTCACCACCTTGTCAGCAGCATTGCATCCTGTTATTCTGTCACCCTGTCGCATCCTAAAACCAGGTGAGGTTCATCAGCAGCATTTGAGAAAGTAAAGCAAGTGAGAAAACTAACTGATGAACACGTCAGTTTGTGCTTTTTTCTAATGAGGTACATGCAGTCTGTACAGGGCCAATGCTTACTTAAAGGTCGCCAAACTTTTGTTCCTTATAGCCACAGATGAGCCCCTCTTCTGCAAACAAGTCCTTTGAACAGCATCATTCCTTTGACCTAGATCCACAGCCCACCTCCTTTATTTGCATATTGAGATCTGATCAAAATGCAAGCAGAATCGTAGCTGCAAGCGACGGCGAGGCGGGCCAACAGTTCAGCAGGCCACGGTCGCCATGGCAACTCGATGTGATCACGTCAAAGAGCTAGCTGAAAGCAAGCTTCGTGCCAATTTGACCAGAGAGAAGAAAAGTAATTACGTTCATGTCAACTAACATGACAAGTTTGAACAAATGGTTATGGAAATCAAAAATCTGTCCTTTCAGTCCCGCTCACAGCCTCACTCTCTGCCAGATGGTTGACTTCAACCTTGACACATGCTCAGACTGGTTCTTGTCTCGTTCTCCTGGATCATTCTCTACCTGTTCCTGTTCCTCCAGCCGCCGGACTCTAAATTAGCCATCTGGTTTTCCTGCTTGCCCCCTTCAAAGTGGGTTCTGTCAGTTAAGTTTGTCTTGGACTTTGGTTTGCTTTAATTCTGTCTCTTAGTTCAGACGGTCATTTATGTCTCATGTTTTCTGGTAGTTTGTGTTCCATGTGTAGCTTCCTTTGCCTCCTTCTTGGTTGCCAGTATTCAGTTAGCCTGGCCTTTTTTATTATTTATACTTAGCTTTCCCTTCCCCACTTTATACCCCTGTTAGATTGGTTTCTGTTTTGTTCCTTATATGTATTAAAAGTTCACCTGGTTATTTCACTAACTGTATATAAGGTAGCACCATTAGCGTCTGCATCGTCAACAAACCATGACAGAAAACCTCCAGGGAAGGAGAACAAACAAACTCCACACAGAATGATCCCAGGCTGGGACTTTCAAGCTGTGGGGCGACAGAGCTAACCACTTCACCTCCATGCTGCCCAGGCAAAAAAACATGACTAGTGGCCTTATAAAAGTGCTTGATAGGTTGATGACACATTAGGAGATCCCAAGGATGGAACCTGAGAATCAATCCTACTGACCACATGTATGTGGGAGAAATATTACATCAAAAACCTTGAAACGTTTTCAGCAGCCATTAACACTGTCAGATATCAAAAGTAAAGCGTAGATTGTGCTTATGTGAAGTCATTTTGATGTTACTCGTCCACAGCAGGCAAAATGAGCAGAAGCAGGACATGACGTCATACATCGCCAACACCCAGCCTTCAGTCAACTGACATCAACTTACTATCAGTTCTTAAGTTCTACAGTTTTAACGTGATCAGATCAAGCTGTGAACTGCTTGACAACCTCTTCATTGAAAGGTGCAGCTTGTCAATGCAAACTGAATTGGAATCTTTATTTAAAGCAGAATCATAAGAAGTCCACTGTGCTGCCTTTCAGAGTGAGAATGGAGTGAAACAGAATCTGTCAAGTACCTGCTTGACCTTGGTGGGCTCTGCTCCTCGCGCTTGTCTCTTGCTGGCCAGCTGGTTCTTCAGGTCTCTGATCTCGGCCTCCAGCAGCTGGATGACCTCCTCGTAGTCCTGCTCAGCACTGCCGGCCTGCCGCTGCACCGCCTCGGCCTCGGCTGCCTCCAGACGACTCTTCAAACGGGTGTTCTCTTCCACAGTCAAACAGGCTTTCTGGACGGGAAAACACAATGTTCCACCTCAATACATTCATATGTACTACACTGGGAATAAAAGTGAGTGGTTTCAGCTTCTAAACTGATGTAAGCTTGGACATCCTGTGTGTCTCCACATACTGTGTCCTCTCACCTCTGAGGTCTTCTGCAGCTCCTCCTCCAGAGTCTTCTTGCTGTGCTCCATGTCCTTCAGCATCACCTGTCCAGAGAGGCAGCAAATGAAGAAACAGTTGAGTGATGAGGAGGTAGGCGTGAGAAGCTCTGGAGCTTGGAGAACACCACCTCCTTCTTAAGTCTTCCAGGTGGCCTCGACCACAAGCGTCACTTGTTCTCCAACAGTTTGAGCCTGTTGGCTGAGTGCCATGAGACCCTTCATTCCCACAATCAGAAGAGATTCTTCTAACAAGCTGTTAAATTCAAAGGCTACTGGAAC
This sequence comes from Stegastes partitus, assembly GCF_000690725.1. Taxonomy (NCBI): domain Eukaryota; kingdom Metazoa; phylum Chordata; class Actinopteri; family Pomacentridae; genus Stegastes; species Stegastes partitus. The sequence goes on from NW_007578600.1 coordinate 178,204, forward strand.
AATGTTTACTGAATATTGGTAGAGCAAAATTGCTGAACAAAATAGTTTGTCTTAGAAAGAATATTACGAGTTATACCTACATGGGCAATGAAAATGAGGCATCGTTGTTGTTGAGATGTTTGCAACAAACTGGGAGCTTCCTGCTTTAAAAGATGAGGCAGACAGACAGCAGAGTGTGTTCTGTCTGAAAGGGCCTCTGACAAACCAGCTGTCTAGCAATGGAAGTGACTTAATCCAATGGGGAAGGTGGACATTAGATTAGAGAGAGAATGATTCCACAACAAGCCACAACTACAGTGGCTTGAGTGCGGCTCTGAGATGTTAGCAGCAGATCCTTTGTGGGGTTTTCAGGGTGGGGGTCTCCATTAATCAGGCTCAAGATGACAAGATGGTCGTCAAAGACTTAACTGGTCAGTGGCTGGTCGGCATACAGTCTATGTGCTAAAGCTGTTTGATATAATTATGGCTGTTTGCTGGCAACAGCTTTATTCATCTACCATCCCTATTTGTGTGTGTTCACCTTGAGCTGCTTCATCTGGGTCTGCAGCTGCTTCACTTCTGTCTGAAACTGCTCCATCTCTTCGCTGCTGTAGCTGCCTTCTGATTCATATGTCTGCAAACACACAAGACGGTTCTGTCAAAGAGTTCGAATTCTTTCATTCCTTTGTGTGGTTTTAAGGCAGTCTAATGTGCAGATGCTTGCTATGTGATGTTGCTAACACATGAAAAGCTGTAAGAGCTGCTTACAGGTGAATGGAAGGCTGACGTGTCCATCAAACTGGCAGCTTCATGATAGGAGAACGTGAAGGGACCCGCTCCCAAACCCAGCTCCTCTAGGTTCTCCTGGAAGATGTTCCGGGTTACCTCCACAAAGTCTGCGAGTCGACAGATTAGCACAGAAATAACATTTTTGTTACGGACAAAACAGGGTATTAACTGTGTGCAAGTATACTGAGGAGAACTGGTACTACTTTAATGTTTCCACAGCTTAAGATATCTGCTCAGTGCATCATCTGCATTCCTACATAGAGATCTAGAAGAAATAAAAAGAATCCTACCAAGATTTATTCTGTATTTGGTCTTTTATTTTAAAATTAGGCATCTTTAAGTTCAACAAACATTAACAGGTACGGACAGGTAAATGCAGCGCGGGGCTATAAAACTGCTGCCCTTTGACTGACTGCCTCGATTCAAACAGACAAAGAGCTGCCTCATGCTTACGCAACGTGACATCGCACACAAGTGACACAACCGGTAAGCAACATGCAGCCATGATGCGGACTCTGTGATCTGACAGAACTTCAGCACAGATCTCGCTGTCAGCACAACTGGACGTATGTGTCTATGTATGCTTCACCTCCATAGGCCACGGTGCCTTGTGGGTCTGTGGTCAGACTTTGTTTCAACTTCTTCCTCTTCTCTTCTGTGACATCCAACCCGAGGAAGGACAAAGCCTGAAAGAGACAGAGGGACGGACAGAGAGGCACATGTGGTGCCGTTGTACCATCACTTGAGAAGACCAAAAAAGTAGCATCATCAAGTGCATCACTTTGCAGACTGCACGGCCTTGTAAAAGAAAAAAACCTAGAAATGAACAGCCTTTAAATCGTACTGGTCGATTTCAGTCTTTATGCAGAAAGGCTGAGTGTACTACACTGTGAGTACTAAACTTAAACAGGGTTTACTGTAAATTGCTTAAAATTAGCAAATAAATTATTAGCAGTTGGGAAAATATTTGTTTCGCATTTAATTTTTTTATGTTTCTCTCCATCCTTCTGTCATTGTCTTTTTATATCTTGTGCCATTTCTTAACATATGAGTATCTCTCGAAGCAAAAAATATCCAAAATCCATCACTCCCTCCCTCTTTTGCATTCGCAAAGGAATCAACAGACGAAGAGAGAAAAGCGTCTTTACTTAACATTTAAACTCTCTGCGTCTCTCTTTAATCCCATTAATGAATTGGTAGATTAGGATCAAACCAGAGCCGAGCAGGTTGTGGACAAAACTAAAACCAAAGCTGAATGACATTAACGAAACTGTACAGAGGGCAGAAACAGACAGCCAGAGAACGAGGCAGAGGAGGCATCAGCAGAGAGAGAGGGTAAGACAGAGGGTGAAAGGCAGATAGCAAATGTGCTGATGGAGGAAAAATAATGTGCAAAGGAAGAACGCAACTGCGATAGAGCGAACACTCAGAGTTCACCAGAGAGAGATCAATAATTGGATGGAGAGAGATCTGGTCCAACAACTGAAAACCAGTTGTTCTCAATGTCATGATTCCTCAGAGTGAATATGTTTTTAGAAAAGCTGCTGGAGAAGAATATACAGAAGCTTCACAACAGTATGAGAGGCTGACTGAATAGCTGATGATTCTGCAGTTATGTCGATCAGATCCTGTTGCATCCACCAAGTCTCAACCGAACACCGATGCTAGACTGAGCTCCACCGCCATCAATGCACCACATGTGGGATAATGTTTTGGATGAATCTATCCAGTAGAACCCCTCATTAAAACTGAATATTGTTCTGTAGGAATATTGTCAGTGTTGACTAGATTCTGGAGCATGTATTTCATTTATCTAAGATGACTGTGTGTTATAACTGAGTAAGACATCTGAGTTGAGTTTGGCAAAGACAGAACTGCCATTTCTCTGGCAATCGTTACTACGATTGACACACGATCATAACAACCTTCAAAAAGCTCCATCATCATCGTAACACAGCACTGCATGATGATGGTGATTGAATAAGACACTCTGTTGTTAACAAGAAATGTGTGATATTTACTGCGGGTAAATGCAGTAGGATCGCTTCCATAGAGTTTCATTAGAGTTCATAAACTTTTGTCATTTAGGAACTTCAGTGCAGAAAGCCTCAAAGAACCTTAATCAACCAAATAATCTCTTTAAGGCAGCGATTTAAATCCATGAGGAAAAAATGGAAAAGTTGTGAGATGGAGCTGCTGCAAATCAGACTTGTTTCCAGCAGCTCCCCTGGCACTAGTTTATGGTTTGTCTCTCCCTTAGCCCGTTGTTGGTAGGTATACATCACTGCTGACCAGGAGCAACCCCCCAGTGCCCATCTGGTCAGCTGGTGATACACCTTGGCCCTTTTTAGAATTGCTCAAGTCTTTACTTCTGCCCATTTCTCCCACATCCAGCATGTTGACGACAAGAACCGACTGTTCACTGACCATCTAATATGGTAAATGGTAAATGGTCTGCACTTATATAGCACTTTTGTCATTCATTTGTCATTGTCATTCACCCATTCATACACCAATGGTGACAGAGCTGCCATGCAAGGTGCTGCCTGCCATTGGGAGCAACTTCGGGTTCAGTGTCTTGACCAAGGACACTTTGACTGTGGAGGCAGATCGAACCACCAACCTTGCGATTGGAAGACAACCCGCTCTACCACCTGAGCCACAGCTGCCCCCTAATACATGCAGCTAATATACAACTCGGCATGTGTCATTTTTACAAGATGATCAGTGTTGTTCGTCTTATAACTGAGTGATCAGAATGTTTCGTCTCATCAGTGTAGCAACTTGCCTAAACAACGAACTCACCAAGTCTAACTTGTCTGATTTGAGGCGTATGTATGGGTCCAGTGTTATCTTGGGTTTTGCCCCTGTTGGCGACCTCTGGCTGGTTGAACCTAATAAAAGACAAAAGAGAGAGAGCACAGAATTTTCAAAAAAAGAAAACATTACAGTATCAGTATGAATATCCAACCAGGAGCCATTGACCAATAAACAGAGTAGGGAGTATGTGAGGCCACAGGGACACCTAGTAAACAACAAGAGACGGAAACATAGTTGGATAATCTGTAACATCAGAGCAGATGACTGATACTCACTGTAGCTTTGGGTGGTGATAGAGATGGTGTGTTTGTGTGTGGGGGTGGGGGGTGTGGGTGGTGGTGGTGGCGTGGAATGAAAAGCAGATGATTAAAAAGAGAGGAGTGGAAGAAAGGTAGACGATTATATAGATGAGAGGGAGGGAAACGGTGTGAGAGAGGAGGGCAGACAGCCAGCGTCTAATATTAATTTGATGAGCTGCTCTGTCCCAGATTTGCGTGGCTGCTTGCTTTGGCGACGGTGACCTCTGGGAGTCTGCACACCCTTTTGCTAAGTGTATGAGCTGATTGTAGTGACTATCCTCAACCCCTGGAGCAAGAGTCACATCAACATTGTGATATATTTATTTGTAGTGAAAGCTAAATTACCCTTTGCGCTGATGTAAAAATAATAGTTTTGCATATCGTCCATCTATTGTATACGGTCCGTGGTGTCCACAGACATCTGCTACAGCTTGTATTTCCATTGTGGTATTGTTATTTATTTTCCCCATCTCTAGAAAAAAAAAGTGTAAGAGCTTAAAAATCCATTTCAGTGCTAGTTAGATGATCCGACTTCATGAATTTCTCTCTATTTTTAAAATAAAAAACAGATTTACAAAGGGTGAAATGACAAAAATAGCAGCTTTCATGAACTTAGAATGTTATTGACCCTTGAGGATTAATGCGCACTAGAGAGCACTTCATCAACAACAGCTACCAAAGCCTAAGGTCCACTGGAAAGCCGAAGAAGAAATAATATAAATCTTGGAATCTCCAAAACAGCTACTAAAGAAACTACGAAGTGTAAATGTTTTGTCAGGTGCTGATTCAAAGGTTGAGAATGAACTTTGAAACTGGCCTGACTGTTTTGTTAGACAGTCTATCAGTATTTGCGTTACAGGATTTTGCACGTCACGAGTCCATTTATCTCTCTAACAGGATTGATGACCTCTAATGACCTGCTCGTCTACTTGCGCTTTAGGCCGGAGCAGACACAGCAGGGAAAAAAAAAAAAGGTCATGCTTTCAGCTAAGTCAAGGAGATAAGTGTGTATCTGCAGCAGGAGACTTAAGACTGATTTCTGAAAATGTCTTCTATTTAAAGTGATGGTGACTCAGTCAGACTGCACCTCTGCATTGCCGTGACCTATATAATAATTCTGGAAACATACAGAAATAAAAAAATAAAAATAAAAAAAATCCAGTCAGGATGTTCGTGCGCTCACCTCACTACAAACTGCTGACATCTGTCACAGCTAGCAACTGGCTAAACCAATAAGAGCCTGGCGGGGAGTTAAGTGGTCATAGCACCAAGCAAATAACCTTGGCTGGGGTAATCCTGGCCGATAGGGTTTGGACAGGCTGTCGGGTGGCTTTCAGCCAGGAACCATGGGCGACCCTTAACACCGGAGCTGCCGGTCTGACTGACATCTTTTAATTTTAATATTAAGCACTTTTAATTCCACTAACAAAATCATGGTTTCAATTTTTATGCTCTTCAGCAAAAATACGTTGCTTTCATTTGCGCTTGTTATACCAGTTAGTCGACCTCCTGTTATTAAGCGTCAATGCATCAGCACTGAAGCAAACCTATTACTATTCCTTGGGCTTATTCTTGTAGATTCTTCCAGAGTGATTTTCGCTGTGTGACTCGTCCCACAGGTTTAAGAAAACCCATCGATCAGGAATGATGTGCTATGTCTTTAGTTAGCAATTCGTCATGTGCTTTTTACGAAATTCGTAAAAAATCGCATTAAAAATACAAATTGAAATGCATGGGAAGGTGCCCAGACAACTGCCAAAACCAGCCATCTTTGAAACCCTGTATCTCTGGCATGCTTTACATTAGAAACTTCATTCATTCATTGTTTTATATTTTTTCAGTTTCTATGCATTTGCTGTCCGAGTTTTTTGAATTTGATGAAAATCCAGAATTTTCATGCCCTGAAAGGTTTTACTCCAAAAAAAGTGCATTTAAGCTAATTTCCTTCACATAATTTCTGGTCTACGATACAATTTATACGTAAAAATGCTGGTGTTTTTGTCTTCTTTCACCCAGTGTGACACGACTTGTGGGCATTTAGTAAATTACCTCAGAACACAGAGTGCGCCGACCAAAACTCTCATTGACTTTGATTGTATCTAAGCTCCAAAATTTCATGAAAATCAGAAACGGTCAGTCTCTCTAACCTGCCACTAAATCTGTACAACATGCAATACGTACAGGAAAATACACCAGCGTGTTCAAAACAGAATTGTGCTTCACACAGGTACAAAATTTTTTTCAATACAACTTATAGTTTTTTAAACTTTGATCGTGTGTTCGAGGGGTTAATCCTTCATCTAAATGTCTCTGTGTGAATGTCTCTGAATGAAACTCTTCTTGTCGCTCCCTCCTCCTTCACTTAAAAGGCGGGAATCACCATAGCAACTAGTGGCTCACATGTGATTGACTGACTGATACTGGACTGAGAAAGATGGACTCCAAACATGGCTGCCTCCATCAAAATGTATACTGCTGGAGTGCGTTATATCAGCAGGACACATGTAACAGGAACTCTAACGTAAATCAACACAGCTGTGACTAATGATATGAACAAGGCCTTAAGGGCACTGGTTGCACTGTAGTAAATAATAAACAGCAAAAGAAGGCTGATTGATGTTCATCTCTTGTTGCACTAAATATGGGCCTGTCGCTGGTATAAAGTAGTCCTACAGTGTTTTGTGACTGTCAGCACATATGGAATAATGAGCATTGATGATTGTTTAGCCATTTAGTGAATAACGCACTAAATTTGGCTTATTGTTTAAATTGGTTTTATATACATGAATAAGAGAGTTGGTTGAATTGAGATTGGTCTATGTAGATTGCATCCTTTCTAACAGCAGGAGAGAGCAAAGAGGAGATGAGAAGTGCAGCAGACACTAGAAGTGCGACTGGAGAGGAGAATATCAGATATGACACCGTGTCACTGTTTAAATGTGTCACAGTTCAAAATGAGCTCTTGTCACACAGTGGAAGCAGAAACTATGAGACCTGAGTTGGTCAGTTCTCAAAACTGAACAAAGCATTGTTCGCACACAATCCTGCATCCAATCATGTTACGTAATCAGCCAACACACCCAAACATTCTGGCAGAGCACAGTGCCCCACATTAAACGATAGGTTTACTCCAAATAACTTAAAAATGGTGCAGATATTGGATGAGAATGTAAAGAATATTGGGATGGGCTCCATCCCCAAGATCAAGATCCCAATAGGACCTCTGGTAATAACCCAGTAATAATATTTAGTAATAACAACACACGTGGGAATATTTTCTGAATGATGACATATTTAAAGGACATGTTATTTTAAAAGAATATTTTATAGTGCAGTGTTGCTACTTGAATCTTAATACTTATTCCCTCCTTTCCTGACTGAAGACCCATTCATGGTTTCCGTGTCCCCGTCTACTGGCCAATGTGGAGTCAGCAGATGCACACAGGTTTCTAATCCAGGCTTCAGCATGATACTGCATTAGTGCTGCATTGGTGCTACGCAGCACGTCACAGAAGCACATCTACCTGACAGGACTGATGTTGGTGAGCATTGCTGGAAGGCATGTTGCATCAGCAGTCACAGGCATTGTTCATCGTACCAATCGAACCCTTTAACCTTGTAGAACAACCAAGTGCACCTCTGTGGCCTTTGTGTTAGTTAAATTGATACAAATGCACCAACAGCAACCAATTTACAGCATGTCATCAAGTAAGACTTAACATAGAAAGGTGAAGACCCTTCAGATTTTGAACAGAGAACCCAACAATCCAAAGCTGGAAGGTTCACATCAGCGTTACCCAACCAGCTCACCCTCCTCTGGGGGAAGAACCAAACAGCACATGTAAACTGTCCATATATTCAAAAATAACACAAAATGCTGCCTACAGCTCCAATCACCATGTATAGAAAGCATCTAGAACACGTTTATAATATCTCCTCAGAAGACAATACTGCTGTTGAAGCTGTAGGGGTTGTTGACTGGAAGTTTACACAGAAGTAGAAAAGTTGTGAACATATAGTTTGGGCAGAATGTTGCAGCTCTTTAGGCTAAAACTACGGTTTCCAGTGTTATAATCATGACGATATGATGGAGTTTCAAAATGTCTGAAGTCACAAAATATAATAAATATTTTAGCTTTAACATGTCGTCAGAAGTTGCAAACCTTGTCTCAGAGTAGCCTAATAATGCAGAAAAACCACTTATATGGGTGTGCTGTGTATGTAGTTGTCATACAGCAGCTCATTTATTTATATTTCAAACTTAAAACATCTAAACTACTTTTATTCATGAAGATGAAAAGTCAGCTCACTCAGAGAGTATTTCAACTTTTACTTGAAGTAATTTTTCCTAAGTGTTAAACTTTTAGTCACTTCTGGGAGGTTTCAGATCGTAATCTTCTTCGTCCTGAATCCATGGAAAAGTGAGGGTAACCAGAACTTCCTGGTCATGTGAATGATGTGCATTTGTCCTCAAAGAACAGCTAAAGCTTAAAACATGCGTCGTTTATTTCTGCCTTTCAGTAAAATCAGGATCATGTATCTGCTGCCACATGGCAACATGGTGAAACAGAGGCTTATACGAATGTTTTTTCTTAGTTTATATGTAATTTTTTACAACTTGTGAAACCTGAAAGAGAAAATGAAGCGCCATGTCTCTGCCAGGAATAACATGAGTCTGTGTCCCTGACGCTGATCGTTCTGGTCAGCTTGTCCTCTTGCTTTTGGACAATAAGTTGCATAACCTCAATATTTTATATCTCGGTTTGACAGGGACGCGGCTACTTTTAACTGTTGTCATTACTACCCCTGGTTTCTGTCAAGGAGCATTTACCACGTGTGAGTGATGAAGCCAACGTGGAGGTGACCAAAGACGTCCCTGCAGATTGCTTGCTAGCCCTCTTTGCTCTTTATCACGTATTACTGATGAAACTGGGACACATGAAGAAGCTGGTAAATTTATTAGAAACGTCTTTTACCCTCTGTCAGTTATTGTATCTGCTGCGACTGAATCAGCTGCTGATGTTTTTTCTACACATAATAGTAGGAAACCAGTTATAGGCTGCAGTTTTAGGTATCAGATCACCGTGTTTTGAAGTGTTAGAAATGGGTCAGAGCAGTGCAGCAGGGCTGTTTCTGTGCTGGTTGCTGTGGTTTAATATTTGAACATTACTCAAACAAGAAGCAGTTGTTGTCATTTGTGTTTTCTTTCCTGGTTTTTAGACATCAATGGCGCTCTATGGCACAAACTCTTATTAGTAGGATTCACTGTTTGTTTGTATCTAAAGTAAGAAAACACAATTTATCCTTTAAAGTTACATGGACTTGCATTGATTAGCATGAAAAAAAAATCCGTCCCTGTAATGTGAAATGAGTCCCGGTCCCAGTGTGAATCAGCAGCTGACTCTGCAGCCTGCACACATGAGAACAACTGGGGGAGGAAGCCAGAGAGATAGTGAGCAGTGAAGTGCTCTACCTGAAATATGAATATCTGGAGGACAGATGTCAGGAGACGGTGAGGACACTGGAGCCGGCTCCTCGGTACAGATCTGCACAGAAAACACACATGTATATTTGATTACGGAAAGCAAAAAAACAATCGGCTGGGCAGATTTGAAGGCAAAACATGTTCCAGAGAATCATGAGACACTTTGATCTGATGGTAGCCTGCTAAGCTTATGTAACCGTTCACCTGCTAGAAAAGAATAGACCGGAGCTCACTACTGGATCAGGAGAAATAAAATAATTTGACTATCTTGAATCAGTGACATGAGGAAATACGTTTGACAGTTAGGACAGTTAATCAATTCATTTTTATTCTTTTTATTCCTGAGGTGCACTTCAGGTTGTACGGATCAGAAGAACCAGAAGAAACAACTCCTTATACTAGCCGAGAAAAACACCTTCATAGTTTCTGCCGTTTCTCAGAATACAATCAACTTTGATCTTGTATCCTGTTGCTGGTGAGCTGATGCAGCAGCTAAGACGCATCATGGCTACACAAGACTAATTAGTCTTCTTTCACTTTGAAATTCTTCTGCATTTTCACACTTGTTGCTGTGCAATCTGAGAATCTGCAACTAAAACAGAGACATGTGGTGTGGCTGACCTCAGGTGATCTGATGTGGACTTTTAAGCGTCCCGAGTTGTAGCTGTTTCCGGCGGCTCGCTGGACTCCGTTATGGAGAGACGTGCTGCTTGGAAAGAGTCCTTTACCCGGGATGAAGGCTATCTCCACTGCAGTTTCCTGGCTGGAGACGAAACAACCACACAAACAGAGATACACGTAAACAGGGATGTACGAAGAAGATATAAGAAAAGAGGTGACGCAGTTGACTAATTTTACTCTCTTTTAGTTGCTTAATGAGTAATACAGTCGTGACTCGATAATCCGACACTAAATGTAAAACCTTCTTTTATGTCGGATAGCAAAGCTGTCGGATTGTCAAGACAGAAGTCGAGATAGAAGGAGGGCTTAATGCTGGAAGGCTCATTTGTGTTAATATTTATTGTTTATAGTTATTATAATAACTAGTGTATTGTTAGAACTCTACGCATCGCTGGATTTTACACCTAATTGACCGGTGCACTTGTGCATGTTCCGACCACTTCCACCCTGGGGATTGCGCTCCGATGGGGTGGAAGTGGCTGAAATGCTGCTGATGCCAGTTTAGTTAGGGGTCACAGTTCTGTTTCCGCCATCGCTGGTGGAAGCGGTGGCAGTGGCGGGGGTGTGGCGGATACTTCTGTAAACACTGAGCACGCTCGCTGTGTGTGACATCATCGTGTCCTCTTCTGCGCATGCGGGACACTTTTGGGTCGTATGAAGTTCACACAGCAGATCACATACAAGTCACATTTAATTGGAAATGTGAACGAACTCACAAAAAAATCGGATTTCACAAAAAAAATCCAAACTGAGCATTAAGTCCTGCAGTGTGAACGTAGCCAATCTGTCGGATTGTTCAGTCAGATAATACGCTGTTATCCTTATTGGTGACATTAAATGTCATGTTGGAGTCGGAATCCAAGGCTGTCGGTATGTTAAGGCTAATTTTAATGGGTTCCGTTCGTTTTTCCTGCTATCCTGTCGGATAGGGAGGTTTTCGGATTCTTAAGGGTCGGATTATCGAGTCATGACTGTACATGTCTTATACAAGCACCGCTCACCTGAATTTGACTTTGTTCAGCATGGCTTTGGCCTCCTCATGGGTAACACCTATCAAAGACTCCTTGTTCATGGCGATGAGCTGATCTCCAGGTCTCAGACGTCCATCCTGCACAACAGGGAGACACACATAGGATGGTCTATACCAAGGCTTACTTTTGTAAATAGGATTTCTAAATGTTCTAGTGGGCTTGGCATGTTTCAGTGCCAAAAACCTCAGCACCCAGCCAAGGACAGTCACAATCATTCATTTTTTACTGCAGGAACTTAAATTTAACATGTCGCCATTGTCACATATCCAGCTTTTGTTTCCACTGCTCTGTCTTGTATGTGAGTTCCTAGAACTAAATATGGGCACCACTGAGTAGCTCATATTAAATTCCTTTTGTGCTGATTGGTCAGGCAACTGTGTCACGACATCGTGACCAGAAACAACAAACACAACAGCTACTGTCCAGACTCAACACTCAGTCAAACAGCGTAGAGAAAAGCTGAAAATACGGGCTATAGATAAATAAAGGATCAAACCAAGAAATTAAGTCGTTTAAAGTTCCTGGTGTCCTGGATTCTGTCATTTTCACATGAATGTGAAAAGTATCCCTTCAGTTTCTGTCCCACAGAAACACCAGTGACTGGGATTTGGGACAAGACAACAGGGCTGCTTTAATTGGATTCAGCCTGGAAAACCTCCACTGATTGGTTGACAAAAACCTTGTGACCAGTTATGTAAAAGAGGAGTTAGAACTGATTCCTCAGATCTCTTTAGAGAGGCTAGAACAGATTTTGGTGGGGGGAAAAATGCCAATGACGGCTCAGACACAAAGGTGTAGGAAGGACCTTTTTTTGTAATAGTAAAGAATCAAACAGTCATTTGTGTACAGCTAATTTGAAAATGCCATGTGAACCTTAATATGGCACAATAAGCAGAGCTCCAACTGAGAACAGACTTTTAAACGCTCATTACTCTTGGCAAAGCCTCAGCAGCCATCCGTCAAGAACTCCTAATCAAAAGTGGTGCAAACACGAGGGATTGCAACATCTAGTCCTTTCAACGAACCTTCACCACAAGGAACAAAAGACCACACAACAACTGAAAATCATCCTCCTTACTAATCTACGTGCAAATCTAGCGTTCTTGTTTTGCCCAGTGTTTGCCAACTAAAACTGGCCGAGTTCTGATAAATGCATGGCTGCATAATCCCCCCCTGCTGACTCATCCCATACAGAAACTCGTGGTGCATGAAATTCTAGCTTGCTTCCTATATGACACGAGGGATTAAGAACTGGGATTTGGAGGTAATGGACAACCTGCTTCCATAAGCAGAAGACTGACGGACACAGAGCGTCTGTGTTTGTTGTAATAGAATGAGGCTCTAATGTATGGTGAGTTAAAGACCCTTAATGACTGTATGGACTCTGTGCTTTGCATCACTGTTATCTGTCACTGGCACAGTTGCATTTTGGAGATTTTGAGTTCGTAGGTCAGAGAAAAACAAATGGGCCAAAACAAGTCTACATGCCTGCTGTTGTGTAGCCTCATTCCTGAAAGAAAGAAGGAAAAAAATATCCAGTACAGATGCTTGGATTATTGCAGTGTGTGGAAAGATGGCTATTAAGTTCTACAGTATTTGCTTTTAGTCATAACACGATAGCTGCATTATCTTTTCATTATAGCAACTTTGTGTGTATATTTATAATTAATTAAGAGAACTTAAAAAAACTTTTCTTGCAAAACTGATCAGAGACAGATTACAAAACACGTGATAGTGGATTCTAGGCATGTAAGGAAGTTTTAAGTGAATCCTGATGCTGAGCTGAAATGTACAAATGAGTATCATCTGCATAGAAGTTTAGTCATTCTGAAAAAATTACCCAACACATACAAAATGCCTGCTCATTAACATTATCGAAACATGGACTTTTGTTTTTACTAACTTATGTACTGTGTCATATAAAAGAAAGTTTAGGTGTAGAAGTTGTCACTCCAAGTAAGAAATGCAGTAGGGCTGCATTAAATTGGGGAAAAAAAACCACTGACATTGCAATTCTTCCTTTTTTTTCCATCCACATGTATGTCGATATTAAAATAAATAAAGAAGCTGTCATCATGTGACTTAAATAACTCCATTTGAAAAAACTTCAACCTTTGTACAATATCAGGTGTGATTTTGTAGGTAGTACATCTGCTTAGAAAATTTTTAAAATACCTTTAAAAAAATATGTTTTACTGCGAAGACTTGTTTGAGTGTCAAATGATGAAATGAAAATGAAAAAAAACAGTCTATCCAAAAACCAATTCATCAAAATGATGGATGTTCTATCAAACAGACTTCTTTGGTAGATTAGTCATGGAAAATGAGAACTGTGTGAGGTTTTCTTTTTGTATCTAAAAGAAAAATGTTTTAGCACGATGTCTTAGAGGCTCAGCTCAAAAATTACAATATTGTGGAAAAGTTTTCATTTTTTTGTAATTACTTCAAAAAGCAAAACATTCATAAATTCTATATTTATATTTATATACAGAAGCCTGGAAAATCCAACCGACTGTGACACTCCTCTCCTCCACCAGACAAAGCATTAAAGGTCTCCACTGAGCTCATGAAGTTGCACAATCCAGCACTTTTTTTTGCCGCGTTTCTGTCGAGCAGAAGTGACTGAATATTCCCTCTGACACTCTGCTGTAGCGCAGAGTTCATCTATCATGTTTACCAGCAGCTTCCTGACAAGACCTGGAGAACATTTCCTGCCGTTCTGTCTTTCTCACCTCCACCCTGACATGCTTTTGTGCAAGATTATGCAAGAATCAGTCTTGTCGCAGAGCAATATGTTGTTTTTGAGATGTAGAAACTGAATGAACCCATCGACAAACTGGTTATGCTCACGAGTGTAAATGTGTGTTACCAGTGTACGTTTGTGTGTAACGGTGGAGCTGTAAGCAGACTTCCAGCCTGATGACTGACCTTCACAGCTCGTGTTGTGTATCTGTTTTGGGCCTGTGGGACTCCGCTAATAGAGCAGTATTGTAACTTGAACACAAAAGAATATCCGGGCAGAATCGCATCCTTTAATCCTGCAGGATTGCCTAAATATTCAACAGGATTTAATGAACTGGCTGGACTGGATGTGTCAAGGTGACGATGCAGATAACAGGGGAATTTGGTTTATATTTTGGGTTTGGGGGGAAAACAAGGAAGGAGTCTAAGGCAAAATGCAACTGATGTTGTCTCTGCTAGCAATACACCCTTTGGATGAACAAGCCCCTGAATTGGAACACAGCTTACAGAAAGTTGCACAACTTTTTAGGAAATAAATCCAAACCAAATCACATGGAGCAATGTTAAAGCATATACACTCTTCCCCGTAGACTGTATCTAAAAATGGACTGATTTGTGGACAAGCCTTCAGTTCGTCTTCTTTGGTCATCTTCTTGGAGTTTATGGAACCAAGAATTGACCATATTTGGAGGAGAGGGCTGAGCTGGGTATGATTTAGGGGCGAGATAGACGAAGAAATGGAGGACAATCTGCCTGTCCACCTACACTCACCTGATTATTATCACTAATGACCAAACGTGACAATCAAGCCATCAACGCCACCAAATGTCAGGTACTAGATAGACTGGGAATCTATAGGAGCTTCCTGGAACCAGTGCCTACCTCACTCAGTGGTATTGTGCTGTCTGGACGCTCCCACATTGGCTCTACTTTTCAGAGTGGATCGCTGCATCCATCTTTTAGTGGGTTAAAAATTGTTTGAAGAACTCAAACGCCTTTTCTCAGCGCTGTACCTTAACTAATAATTCTGTTTGTAAGGAGCATGTATTGATGTGGAGCTACAGTACACGATGCAGCCAGCATGTACTACACTTCCAGTTGAACACACTGCAGCATGTACATCTAGAAACTGTAAAAACAGCAAGATGTTTAAGCTTCTGATTGTCCAGAGCGTCCGTGTGATGTGCAGGAAAATTAACCGACTCCAAGCTTAAAATGCAGATATTTCATCATCATAATCAAATTCTACATCTTTACTTTATAAATCTGTTGCAATTGATTCGTTTGGTGCTGCACAAAACAAAAAAATCAACAGAGAAGCCATGACTGACTCAACCAACAGTCACGTTGACAAAAAATGCAGTGACTATTGACAAGAACAGAAACAAATTAAAAATGTGCCTGGTAGCTACTATTTTTCCAGTATTCAAAACATCTCTAGGGACTTGTTGGACATGTTGAATCTAAGTTTATTACATATTTTGTAAAATAAATCATCAAATAAATCCAATTTATGCTTTCTGGCATTGTAGCTGTGTCATAACGTACAGAGTTTCCTCAACTTCTAGCCGTGTTTGTGCTGTTTCCATAGAGGTCAGGACTTTATGCTATCGTGAAAAATGTGACGGGAGCAAAAAAACTGCTTGGGGTTCTGAGAGTGATGGTCTCTGTGTTTTTTTTGGAGCTTTTATCTGTGCTCAAATTAGTTTGAGCTTTTACAGCTCCATGGCAAGACCGTCTTTATCGTCGACTGCTTGGTGTTGCTGTAAATCACAAGTTTGCTGCAGATCACTGAATGAGCATTTACCCAGTAGAGAGAAACTCAAATAGCTCTCCACTACTACTACTACTACTACGACTACTACTACTACTACTACTACTACTACTACTACACATGTGCTTGTTAATATTATTACCTAGTAAGGAGTGTTGGCAACCGACAGCGCCGGCCCAGTTAATTCCCCATTAACACAATTCCAAGAGTCGTAAAAGATCCCTGTGATGCTGAGATTACAGCAGCAAGATTAACCAATGCGAAGGTCAAACCACTAAGGCAGGAGTCACAACACTGAGCGAGGTCCAAACTTCTTTGGAGATGTTTACTGCATTTCAGCGTAGGAACAATAAGACGAGTGCTAACATCAAAAACGTGTCCATGACTGTTCAGGAAATCATTGAGTTTGTAGTTGTTGGTTTCAGAATCATTGTCCTCATGCATTATCTCTGAAGTCAGCACCGTCGGTCCTCAGAATGACGAGAAGTCTGTGGAGGTTCTCAGTCATCCAGGTCATGGTAATCCCAGGAGCTCCAGAGGAAATTAAATCGACTTCTCTTTAAGGTAATGAAGACTTTTCTCATCCAAGAAGCTTCCTCAGTTCTGGATGAACAGCTCAGTTCATATAGAGACTCTTGGATAAGAGGCGAAACCTTAAAGAGAAGTCCAGTTGATTTCTACTGAAGCTCCCAGGGTGATACCAGCAGCAAACCACAGTCTTAAGTTTCCCATCTAATTTCCCTAATTACATCAAATACACAGTTTAGTTTACTGGTATGACAAAATTGCGTTACAGCTTAAAAACACAAAAACTCATACAAATCCGTTTCCACAACAGGCCCGACCAGTTTGTCCTACATATTTAATGCCCAGGTGTCCTGTGGGCCAAACATACATTATGTTTGACACTGTGAGTGAGTGGAGGTGACAGGCTCGTACTTCCTGTGGGCTTTAGACAGCTAGTCAGAGAAACAGGATCAGCAACCTTTGGCCTCAACAGTATTTCACGCTAATCTGCGGCCAAAGCTTCACACGTCTGCATGCACTCTACTGCTGCCTTCTTCTTATTTCCCCTCCGTCTCTCTTTAAACCTTCCGCCATCACGTCATTTCACCCACAAGTGGTCTCTGTCTGCTGCCCTGCATCCATGTCAGTCACGTCTAGTCCAGATATTGTTGTGGTCCTCCAGTCATTTTAGATTTTAGCTACCAAAAGTACCCAAAAATACACAAAAAGTATACATTCATTCTATGAAAGCATGCCTTATGTGCAGCTTTCACTACATTAAGTGCAATTTAACACAACTTTAAGTAGCTGAGCTTTTAAGGAGCACACGGTTTTCGCCTAAGTACACAAGGGAAGATTGTTGTTAATTATACAATCATATAAAACTATAGGAATACAATCGAACATCCCAGTATAGCTCAAAGAAACGTCGCTCCCCTCACCTCCATCCTCCCCTCTCCTTTATTATCTGCGGTTCTGGTGGTTCATTGGACTCATTTCTTACCCGGTGGCAGTCTCCTCCAGACAGCACCTCCTGGATGAAGACCGCAGGGCCGTCGGGCCTGTTGGAGCCTCCTCCGATGGTGATGCCTAAACTGCTCGATCGGGCCACTGAAATGAGCTGAATCACTCCTTCACCTGGGTGACTGATGACAAACACACGAAAATAACATATCAGGTTTTTAGTGCACTGATCTGCTGCAAATATATGATAGTGTTTAAAGACAAATAAGAAGTCAAATTAGCAGTAATCAAGGGTTTATAAATCGCAAAAAGTAATATTTTCAGTGTGCAGGAATGTGCAAATGAATCGCCTGAAAATGTGCAAGTATGTAATGTAAACGACCTGACATGTGCAAGAGGATCAAAGTAATCCTCTTTATTAGCTGTGCATTAATGTAACGCATAGAGTCGGTGTCTACGGTGGGGGGAGAGGGCCAGAGTCACTGGGGGAGAAATGATGATAAAATATATAAAACCAAAAGACATTACAGGACTAAAGAATATCGACCAAACATTCTCCAGTGGCTTTCTGTTTGAAATGCTTATTGAAACACTGGTCTGCCTGCGTTTAACTGGACACACGTGGATATTTATAATTTTTTTTCTTATGTCAACGATAAAGAGGCACATGTTGACACAACTCTTACCTGAGGGAGCGCAGCATTGGTCCACTGTTGTTGTACATGTTCTGAGAGCCTGCTGGGCTCAACAGCAAAGGACTCTGGGATCGAGACGAAGAACCAGATGATGTGCTGTCCAGGTAGCGACCTCCTTTAATGCGGTAAAAAGGAACAAAGCAATGAGACGTTTAACCTCGGCTTTGTTGCCAAAATAGCAAAAGAGAGATAACTTTAGACAGGTGATGGAGGTGGTTCACAAACATGACATTTATACTATCAGGAAAGTAGTGCAGGAAATAGCCTTGATACACATTTCTTTTTCAGACAAACTAAAACAGAAGCTCTCACCAGTTCCCTGCAGCTATAGATTGCTCCAGTAGTAACACATGTGCCGTCCTGTCAAACATGTCTTAAGCCTGAGCAACTCTAAGACCCAACATGCTGACCAACCAACCAACCGCCGAGCAACCCAGATATTCCCCAGAGTCTTTTTTTAAATATTCTTTTTTAATCTACTGCCTTCGGTAAACATCTGCTTCTTTTCTAAAAGCTGTGTGGAGGTTGTACATGCTGCAGTGGAACGCCACGGGTTCTTTCAATAAAAAATGATTCGTGGCTTTGTTCATTTTTGAGCAACTGCACAGAGATCTCGCTTCGAGTCAGTAGAATGTGCTTCACTCATGACTTCACACCAACGGGGCCGAGTTGTTTAGATCTTCAAACTAGACGTGATATCGGCGTTGCATGTCTCTGGGCTGTATCGTTATGAACAAAGCAGCTTTTACTCATCATTTGCACTGTGATGCAAAGACCCAGTGGTGTTGCGTAGGGGGTCCACATGTCCAGGAGAACGATTATAGCTCAATACATGACAACTAACGGAGCTTCTCTGTTCTGTTAATGTTGCCATTTACTTTATTTAACAGAATATAGCAAGTTGAAGTTTGTTTTTTTTAAATCTGCAAACGTTTCGTACAGGATGCCATTCGGTTCTGGTCTCCTCATTCTGGAGTTGAATCCTGGTGCACACAAGACTGCTCACACACCAAAGCCCTGTTTTAACAAATCTGTACCAGCTGGCTGCCTCCTTCCCAACTGAAACAGATGTTGGCAATTGTGTAATGAACAAGTGCACTTGTCATAAGCCATTTTTAAAGGCCGACTTACTCCATCCACCCTTTAGGCTTATCAAACATAAGCCCCTTTCAGACATGTACTCCTTTCCTTTAATCTGACAACAACTGAACGTGTCAGCGTCACGTCTCAGTGAGCGCGCTGGTCACGTTTCCCGCAAAAGGTTGGAGCGAGTAACGTTTACGTACAAGTCTAGAGTGTTTGCAGCTGTATGAACAGAGGAGCGTAGAGGAGCAAGAAGAAACTCTCCACAAGGAGTTCTGTTGCTTCTGTGGTCGCGTTGTGTCCACCGTTAGAAAAAAGTGTTCTCGTGGATTAATCGTAGCAACTGGACTTGCCTGAATTCCTTGAAGATGTTTCATCTCTCATCCAAGAGGGGCGGAGCAACAAATCCCCAATGGAAACCGAAATTCTGTTCATGGCTCCTTAAGGATATCAGTATCTGGAACTCTCAACTAGTCACTCAGAACTGATGAAGCCTCTTGGATGAGAGGTGGAACGTCTTCAAGGAAGTCAAGCAAGTCCAGTTTCTACGATTAATCCACGAGAATAACCACGACCTGGATGACTGAGAATCTTCACAGACATATCAGAAAGAGTGGTAATCAAGTAGTAAACCTGTTTGCAAAAACTGAATTTGAGCTATCCACCATTTTTTGGACGGTTTGATGAGCTTGATAGTAGGTTAATCTTTTGTTCATTAGTAGCTTCTTGCACCTTGTCGTACCGTCCAATCCCAACACAAATATCCCTTGCATCCACTGCCGTGAGTATATTTGAATGACTCTATGAGAAACATTAAAAGTGACCAAAAAAGTTGTCCTGCGCAAACCAAATCCACCCTAAAACTTTCATTTTCAGGGTGGTTTTTCATGGAGGTTTTTGTTGCCGTTTGTTGGTGTGAAGGGGATTTTGAAAACGGTAACACGCAAATAGTAAAAAAAAGAGATGGCTGAACTGATCGACCAATGACAGGCTTCCATGATTCCCTTAAACTGCACAGAAACTATAAAAGCTTCTACAGAATCCTGACGTTTATTCCATTTTTTCCTCTCATTAAGCGTTTTTAGGGCGTTCTTCCTGATCTAAATCAATGGTGTAGAGACAAATCTATCAACCTACCTTGCTGGATGGGAGAGTTGCGTGTTGATCCTGTGCTTCCGTTGGAGCCATATTTCTCCAGCAGCTCAGCAAATTCCCTCCTTTTCAAAGGAAACAAAAGGAGAAATGTTGAGAACATTGTTTGGGTAAGAGTGTGACCGTCATGGACAGATTAGGGATGACTGAATGGATTTAATAGTTATCTGCAGTTTAGCAATTCTGCATGCCACCCGTTCAGGTGTTATCGTGGTTTCATGCAGATTGGAGCGGCTATGGGAGGTAACGGTAAAGTCATTTGTGTGACGCTTTCATCACATGTATATGGTTCCTTTTGTGCTAATTTTGTGGATATTTTTTGTGTGTTCTCAAGCAAGTCTAGTTGCTACGATTAATCTAGAGAATAACCACGACCTGGATGACTGAGAATCTTGGTAGCCCCAGTTTTGAAAGGTGCTACAGGAATACATTTTATTGTAAACCTCTTTACTAATTGTGCTTTGACAGACTTTTGTTGATACAATTCCAATATTTCTGCACAAGTTATAGATGCATAAGAACAATGTGCTGAGTGGAAATCTTGATGAACACAAGTCAATACAGCTCACTCAGCAGCACCGTGTGTCCTTCAGATAAAATTAGCTCGTTGACACATTTCAATGAAAACCCATCGGTCATCATAATGTACTGGCAGGAAACGATGCAACTCCCTCCTGAGTTGTGTCAATATTATCTTCCAACACAACAATATATGACGTCCCATATGGATGATTGTTTAAATTTGGCACTTCTAAGCAGATTGGCGTTTTTCCACTGGAACTCGGGGGAGGTTTGAATCTGAACGTGTGCAGGAATGAGCCCCTCACTGGTGCCTCCAATCATTCTGTTTCCATCATGAGCAGGATCCATGAGGTGATGCAATAATTCTGCAATAGCTTCAACATCTAATCAGAACAAGGCAAAACAACAACAATGCAGGAAAGCGAGATGTATTGCTGCTAGACGACAAGGCACATTTTACAAAGCAATGTTATGATTTTCATTAACTTTTTATTTAGTATTACTTTTGTCAATTTTGATTTATTTCAGTGACAGCTACAGTCTGAATAACTTTTGAGGACGACTGTACAGCTTAATCATTACAAGTCAACAGGCCGGTTCACCTGCCTTCAATCATGACCCCTCGCCCAGCCCGTCATTTAGCACCAGACCGTGATCCAGACACCGTGCCTCGACCCGTTCCCTGCTATGCCCTTCGCTCACCTCCCCGGAATCTCCTCGGATCACTCGCTGACCGCTCAGCGCTGGGTTCCCTCTCTGAGAACAAGCCATCCGGAACCTGCCAGCTTCGACCTCACCACGACTCTGCTGAACTCCCGCTCAACACACACGCCGATCACAGACTTCTAACTGCCCTCGCACAGCCCTGATCTGTCGGCGAGGTTTGCCGTGCCGTTAGTCGAGGGTTCTGTCAGTTCGTATTCTCGTCACTAACTCGGTCGGTCCTTGTTGTTGTTGGCGTAATCCCGTGTCATGTGTTACTTGCCTTTTGTTTGCTTCTATCCCTGCCTCCTTGATCCGCCAGCAAGCAGTGTCTTGTGCTCACCTATTTGATTTGAAGCTCTGTGCGTTTTGTGATTATTCTTGCTTCATGTATGATGTTTGTATTTGGTATTCCCTCTTGATAATCTAGCGTATTGCTTAATTAGCCTCCCTGTTCACCTTTCACTACTCACCTCCCTGGTTTGTCTGGTTTATCCTTCAGTCTTTCATCCATGTGCATATTTGTTCACCAAGTGATTCACTTCATGTAAATAAACACCTTTCGCTAATTCTCTGGTGAGACCCAAGATTGCTCTAAGATTCCACCCTGGGCTGCACCGTTTCCTCAACCAGGAGATGTTTGGCTTAAAAGTGCCACCAGCAGGGCAACTTCACCCCGAAATGGAAGGACACAATCATCACACTTAACGATTTTTTAAAATTATGATTAGTCTGAGGTCATTATGTTTAGTCTCTCTACTTCTATAAGCTCTGTGGGTATTAAAACTTGCAGGCTTTAAAAAAAATAATAACCGTACTACTAAGAAACTCGCGGTACTACTTGATGCTAACGTCTGTTTTTTGATGATCAAGTCAAAAACTGTTGCTCAGCCCTTCCCATCAATCACTGCACAAAAGCTGCAAACGCTTTAATCTATTCTCAGTTTAATTACTGCAGCGCTGGAGCCGCTTCCACCGTCTCCAGTTGGTACAAAGTGCTTTTGCTCGACTCATTACTGGGACAAACAGGCCCGATCACGCTCCCCCCCGTGCTTGCCGGCTCCTTCGCTAGACTCTGAATTGATTTTCTGATGTTATAACTCACTTTTAAGGCCTTTAACGACCTTCTGCCTGCTGGTTACTCCCAGGTCAGAGTTTGTGACGAAGCTTGATCTGGCTTTTGTTACTGGACCTTTTCTTTCTTTTTATGAAGCCTTTAGTAACATTGCAATGAGCAGAGCTTTAAAAATAAAACCAGCTTGTTATTATGAATATTTGTGCTGCTAGCATAGCTTTGCAGCCTTTTCCAGTCCCGTTTGCCTCGCTTGCTTTGCCCATTTCCTTCGCACCTGGAGCTAATTTTGCTCCATCACTTTGTTTCGTCCGTCAGACTTTAAGCCCCGTATATGAGTCGTGACACTGCCGTGCTTTCAAAGGACATAAAGGGTTTAATTGATGAGTTTTCAACATTAATGTTTGGATGTTATGAAACATTTTGATGTCTTTTTAAAATCCTTACATTGGTGCTTGTCAGTTGTTAAATATTTTACTTGATTTCAAACCACTTCCTGCTTGTCTCACATGCTTACAGTTTATGAACTTGGCCCTCAGGTCCTCCAAGGTGCAGATATCACATTTTGGAGAGGCAGCTTTTAGCTTTTCGTGCTCCGAGTCGCTCCAACAGTCTGCCAGAGGACTTGAGAGCAGCTGCAAGTGTTGAGATATCCAACGTGACCTTTAAATCTACCTCTTTAAATTAAGTATGATTCATAGACGTTAATATTCATTGATTTTAGGTTGTTACATTTTTTTTAAAGAATCCAGTTTTTTTTATCATTTTAATGTGTTTTGATGCTTTGTTTTCTAATTTTATCTTAATTTTATTCCTGCTCTGTTTCATCTTTCCTATTTAAAGCCAATTCATCTCGCTGTTTCTAAATTCATATTTTGTGGTAGTTGCTGGGTTTACTCATAGCAATGTGGTTTATTGTATTCTGATATCTGTAGGATGGTAAGCATGCAGCTGGTGCTCAGCCAGTTTCTGACTTGTCTTTTAGAAGTACAGGGAATGTGTTTGGGGTTGGGGATGGGGGATGGATGGGGAGGTAAAGACAGACAGACAGGCATAATCCCCCTCCTCACGGCCGCCCTCCCCTCCCCTCCAGCTCCTCTGCAGGGTGGTTAAAGCACAGAGCACAGATTACGACACGAGGCTCATCCTGTCAGGAGCGCTGCCCTCGGTTAAGCTGTCTCCCCTTCCTGAGTCTGCTGTCATTCCTCTGCATGCAACACAAAGCAGAGGTGTTGCGCTACCTCACAGCAGCTGGTGAGAATCCATCTCTGCATTACAGAGAAATAGCTAAACTCCACACACACCGATACAAGCATCTCATTCATGCAGTTCTGCATCTTCAGTCTGCTCTGTTACCAGCCATAACCAGTGATGTGTATCCTCTGACAGCTGAGGTGTAAATCCCGCCCGTGTCAGACTAAGAATCTTGTTGAGGCAATTTTATGAGGAAATGTCAGAACCGGTATGTTCAAGTGCAGCACTCTTGGTTGCTTAAATGTGCAAATCGCCTTGTGAGCGTACATTTTAGGATCCGGTTGATTTGAGACGAGTTGTGTCTCGCTGACAGCTTGACCTTGTTTTCACCCAGACTGGTCGTGGTAAGATTAGAAAGCTGGTTCATCGCTAATGCCGCCAGAATTACCAAAAGGAATGCCGCCATCGCCATGCCGGTACAGTTCAAAGTGTTGTTGTGTTCATATTTAGAGGTGAGCTGTACACCTTGTTATTTCCTGGTTATGTGAGCCGTCATTGTTTTTCTGTCTGGGAGCTGTTGGTTTGTTTTTCTGTGTTCTCTCATATTACATGAACTAAAACCTGTAAACATGAAATGATATGGAACCACGGGTCATGGTAGTTGTAGCTGGTTTGTTAGTTAGGTCTGGGTACGCCTTTTATCTTCCATCACAAAGAACTTTAAAAACAAATTATGACCCAATTTAGTCAAGACTGCAACTTGTATCACTTGACCTCAGATGTCATGAACGGAGAGGAAGAAAACCAAAAAGAACCGTCTTGTAGCGCATTATTAAAGACTAGAAAAAGTTTCTATCCACCTGTTTTTTACATTTTTATTTTTATTTTACAGTTTTAATTTACACATAATAAATTGTAGTGTGCATCTACTTGACCTTTGGCTTTTTAAATATAAAATATAAGCTCATCCACTGATATCATGTCACAGATACTCTGAGCAGAAGCACTCCACAAAAAACTGTCTCTCATCAACTTTGAACCAAAGCTAGCATCTTTTCCGATCTCAACCAAAGTGTGCTTCTGTTGTTATCGTCCTGCACAATCACCGTGTGAAAGATTATTACATGTAATGCTTTATTCATAAATAAATCGTGTGGGAATCTACGCCAGTCAGTGAATTGAGGCAACAATTTAAAACGTGTCGTGAAAGCATGTCACCATCATGCATGTACAAATGATTAGAACACTTCCCCCACTTCTCACATATAGAAAAAGTAGTTTAACTGCTCAGTTTGTGCTAAAATCCTGTGATTGGTTTGCTGAGCTTTCACATCACAAACAAACACGATGTTTAGAATGATTTATATGTAGTTTATGGAAAGCCTGTTGTTTTGCTAATCATGCAAGGAGAGAATAAATGTGGGAATATGAATTATTAAAATCCTCTACTGTAGGTTAAAAGGTCACAATCACACTTTGTTATAATAGTTGACTGCATGCAGAGTTTAATAGTTTGGAGAGATGTAAAGGCGCTATGAGAACCAGAGCATTTCCCCCCTATAGCAGCATTTAAATGACACTCTGTGCTGCAGAACGGTCTGACTATGAGACCATGTATTTATAGACGTCTGCTTACTTTGCTTCCTCATCTCTGGCTATGAGGAGACGCATGTGATTGGTAGCAGAGGCCGCTCTCAAGATGTCCACAGCTCTGTGAAACAACAGAAACAAAACACGTTTATTATGCTGTTGGTCGTGCCACAGTCACGGCTTTTCAAACAGACATGAGAGCAGGAAGGCTTTACTGGATTACCTTTCACTTGTGATGCCTACTAGGCTGTCCCCATTCACCTCCAAGATCTGGTCTCCTGGCATCAGGTTTC
This sequence comes from Stegastes partitus, assembly GCF_000690725.1. Lineage (NCBI taxonomy): Eukaryota > Metazoa > Chordata > Actinopteri > Pomacentridae > Stegastes > Stegastes partitus. Next base: position 203,577 of record NW_007578600.1, read on the forward strand.
CTGTCAGCGGTCAAAGACAGGTCAGATAGTAGTCGTGCAGGATACAGTTATCAGCCGCAAGAAGAACTTTTATGGAAGCAAAGTGGCTTCTTCTGCGGCCTTAGAGCCCAACACATTAGCTCTAAGCATGTAGATCGGGACAAATAGATCACAGCTAGACATGTCAGGATTCCCCCCCCCCCAGGAAACACCACCACTGGGAGATTTTAATTATCGTAGCATCACCAGATGGGCGAAATACCCTTTCAGGCAGCCGAGCCTCAGGAGACACATCAGCTACACAGCTTGTAGTTCGGCTGTGCGTCTGTTACATCCCTGTATTGGATATCTATATTCTAGACCAAGGATGTTTTAATGTAGTTTGCATGAGCCAGTGTAAATCCATATGTGATTTGAGATGACCCCCCGCTGACCTGCGACTTTATTGCAGGTCTCTGGGAGCTACGTTGTCGGTGGCAGCAGCCCCTGATGGGTTTCCTAAAGCAAGTTAGTCCCAGAGGAGGGGTCGGACAAAGACATGAAACACCTATGAGTTGATATAACCCTCCTGGGGGGCATCATTGCTCATGTGGGAAATGATAGAAATCATTGATGGGAGGAACGACCTGCCCGACCTGAAGCTAACCGGTGGTCTGAGTCATGGATTGGCCATAATCATGTCCGACCATAATGTGGCTCAATACTGAGACTCAAATCTTTTATTTTCTCAATACTTTACATGTTCAGATTTGTTTTTTACAACATGGAAGATTCAGTGTTGCACAAATTTTCAATAGCAAATAAAAAAGAAAAAGCAGTTGTCTCTTCTCCGACTCTCCTGATGGCAGTCGTAGAGATTTTGTGATAGTTTGTTTTGTATTTAGTGCGTTTGTGGTTCAGAAAAACTGTAATTTAGCTCTATTTTGTAGCTCTACAGTTCAGTCACTCACAGCTTTGCCACTGTGCTTTCTTGTTCACCAGCCTCTTACCATGAAAACTGACAATTTATTGGGAATCTGGACGTTATAGATGTACAACAATCAGACACAGACGATGATAACATTGATCATCCTGTTAGAAACGTTGCTCCAGACCAAGTAAAGCTCACTTACACAAATATTAACGCCCAAATTAAGTGGACTTGATGAACATAATCAGCTCCTAGTGGCTTCCGTTTGATGCACACAGTCTGCTCTTCAACAGAAATGTACAGTCAGTGGGAATAAACAGAAAATATAAAATCTCAGTGACAAGTGATGATGTGTGCTTCGTTGAAAAGAAAAAAAAAAATCTCAGTTGTCAGTGATCAGAAGAGCTCCCCAGCTGTTGTGACTGCAGCAGAAAAGCCTTTCTGGGGAGTCAGGAGCAGGTTAACGTGAGTAAGACCGAGTAAAGCTCTTTGATACGGATACAAGCAGCAGCTAAATTAGAAAAGTCGGTGGTCTTCTATTCGAGTTCCTCCTCAGCTTTGCTGTAAATGCATCAACGGCGTCTCCCAAACAAAAGCTGTGATTGTTAATAACAGTGCAAACGGTTCTCTGTCACTCGTACAAATCTGTGCCCTATTTCCATCATTTATGGCACAGAGAAAGTAGGCCAAGACAATGTTGTGGTTTGTTTTATTCATGTTTTCGTACTCGCATGAGAGAAGCTCCAAAAATACTTGTACTGTCACTTCAGCACTCTTCAGTCTGTCACGTTTGACCACTGTGGTGATATCCGCTTCTGGTCTGTTCTGCAGTCCGTGCTACTCTTTCAGATAATTCACAAGATGTTCTATGTAAAAGGCATAAAGGGGGAATATTTGCAGAAGATTTTCAAATTGCTTTATGCAGCAAAAAGATTTAGAGCTACAACAAGAACTGCAACTTCCTTTTTACTTTCATTTTGCAGCAGCGTCTTCTTTCCCAGCAGCTACAGGCCAGTCGATACGACTGAAATAGTCACTGATACATCCTAAGCAGGCTCCTGTGTTAGCCTCTTTTATCTGTTTACAGAAATAATCTCATCAGAGAAGACTTCGGGCTGCTCCAGTTAATTTCTTTCAGTTAGATGTATTTTAAAGGAACTCTTTGTGCAATAGGTGCAAAAGAGTGGAGACTTCAGCACACTGGAGCTGCATTTAACCGCAACGTACCGGTGATAGACCTCCATCAGGCAAATGGTTTGTAACAAAGAGAAGCCGTCTTAAATAGGAGGCGGCTTGTTGATGCTAAAGGATCCCAAAGCATCCCCCCACTGTGGGACAATTTCCTCACTAGAAAATTAGAATACTCTCCATAGTAACAGCCGTCAGTGTTTAATCAAATGATTTTCATTGATTAAATGAATTAAACTATAACATGAACCAGGCTGACTCAACAAAAAAAATTCTCAAAAATCTTGTAGGTGATGTATGCAGATGAACCTTCAGGGATTATTTACAAGTAAAAAAGAGCATCAGTTAAGAAATATAGTGAAAAATAATCGCAAAATGTACACGAAGGCATGTGTACAGGAAGTAGAAAGTCATTTATTGATCAATGCAAACAATTTGGCACAAACACTGATGATTGTTAGTAGAGCTTTAATCTTTCTGTATGTTATTAGAGATGGTCCCACACCAGATGGATGTTTGGGATTCATGCCTTCCTGTTGGGAATGTAGTTGGTTTTTTATGCTTAATTTCTTTACAGACATACGTAACGCGCGTCAGAACTGGTTTTAAAACAGATTTGTGCAGATATACTGTAGCTGTGTTCATTAATCATTGGTCTTGGGAGGTGCAAGAATTTTTTAAAAAACTGCTGTAACATAAACTTCGGTGAGGTAAGACGAACCTTAGTCACCGTTTCTACAGCGACCCTCAAAGAGCGAAACACTGCAGCGAGTAGGTGAAAACAGACAACTAAGAAAACAGCTTCACAACACGACACCGCATTCAGAAAGAAAAGGGAGTCAAAGTCAGAATAGCAAAGCCAATACAGAAATGAAATGATGGAAGGACAAAGAACGACGAGGACTGATTCAATAATTAACTCATCTGACATGAAAGCTGTGTGAGTCTTTAGGGACGATGAGGACGCTGTGATGAAATGACTCTTCGTTCATCATTCCTTTTCTGGATTGTCGATGTTGTTTGCGTTTTTTGTGTTTTTTTTATTGTGAATACTCTGAGCAAAGAAGCTTTCTTCTTTGGATAAAAAATAAATAAAGTAAACCGGAGAAATCATGGCAAGAAAAAAAAACCTCTCACAAGTACAGGACTTACCATCGCTTGAAGCAAGGCCACCTGGTAAAATCCGCTTGACGTAGACTCCAAACTCCTCTCCAGTTAGCTCCTTTACTCCACCGATCACTTTAATTCCTGTTGGCAAGAGCAGACAAAACACTTTCTGAACAGGTGTTTCCAAGTTGTTTTCTCTAAACAGTCCCACAGACTGATGACAATTAAAGCACAATTTTCATCTTGCTTGAATCCTGCTTCAGAGAACATTTCATTGTCAAAACCTTCTTTCTACTTCTGAGCACACAACAGGAAGTAGAGGATGTTTAACTTATGGTCAAGGTGCCATTTCACAAATTCAGCACTTTAGAGCTTTCTGACATCATTCAATCTGTCATCAAAACAGAATAAAGTCCTCAAAAAAGCTTCCTTTATCTACTGTAACATACCATGAAGTAAGAGCTCACTGATATTTATTTCACTTTGACTCACCTGTAAGTCTGTATCACTGTTTCACACTGTTTTCAAAGTAAAAACTTGGTAAAGTCCAAACTGAACAAATGCTAATAGCGCACATAAATGAATAATAATTACTGGGTACAGATGGTATTTTGAATACTGTGATCTCAGGGGAGTGAGGGGAAGGTCATTGGTCAGCAGTTGTCATTTTATTGGCATTGTGCTGACATGAGAGTAATGGCAGGGGCAGCAATTACTGGCCCTCGGGGACGGAGGACGTCTCACCAACTGGATTTATATGAATGTGATTGAAAATGTACCTACGTGTTTTACGACATCAGGCAAAACTGAAGTTTCTGTATTTGCCCCTAAACACCCCAGAAACACATGATCTAACCAGACAGTCACTCTGGATGACGTTTCCTTTGCCTCCAGTTCTACCGTGACGAACTTTGGAGGTGTTTTTAAACAGAATGTGTCCTTTGACTCGCACAGAAAGTCAGTCTCGAGGACGACTTTCTTTAACTTTTGCAACAGTGTCAGGAAGCTTCGTCTCAGAGTGATGCTGAAGAACTAATTCAAGCATTTGTTGCATCTAGACTGGACTATTGTAATTCCTTATTGTCAGGATGTACCAATGACTTTCTGAAAAACCTCCAGCGGATCAAAAATGCTGCAGCCAGAGTTCTGACAGGAACCAGCAAGACAGATCATGTTTGTCTCATGTTCTCTTAATTAGCTCCCAGTAAAATACAAAACACAATTTAAAATGTTTTCTTCTCACATACAACCAAACACCATTGCATCTTAAAAACCTTCTCGTACCATATTATACATCTCATGGTAGGTATTTAAAAGCAGTGACTTCCTCAGACAGGAACCATTTCACTTGGTATAAATAAATATTTGAACATCTTTGACTGTCTATCTTAATCACTTGATCTCAGCGCTTTTGGCCATTCAGCGTTCCAGTATGTGGATCCTTCTTACTGTGTTGCTTCCAGAAGTCAACAGACTTCGCCAAGTCTTGCTACACATGCAGTCAAACTTTTCAAACTGAATTACTATGAATAATATATTATTTATTGCTGGATCCATGCTGTGTCTTCCTCCATGCGGCAAGAAAGTAGTGCCATGTTTGCAGAAAGATGCTGAGGCTCAGTGGGTGTTGTGTATGTAATGCAGCATCAACCTGAGCCGATATCAACCGTATTGTCTCATCTGACATCTCATTTGAGAAAATATTAACAAGTCGATATACGGCCGAGGCCTTCTGCCTGTTCGGCCTCATTCCTCCAAACACTCAGTCTGTTCCTACTGGGTTTGCACTTACGGTGTCCGAACTTGCTTTTTTCCCCTCTGGCTCAATATTTATTGAAATAAGATTCTAATAGTATGACAAACCTTCAAGTAAAGGGGCTTTAGGGGCTTTTATAGTAATTCAGTAGGACGCACAGTGAAGTTACAGTGATGGATGGATGGATGGATGGATGGATGGATGGATGGATGGATGGATGGATGGATGGACAGACGGATGGATGGATGGATGGATGGACAGATGGATGGATGGATGGATGGATGGATGGATGGACGGACGGACGGACGGACGGTTGGATGGATGGATGGATGGATGGATGGATGGATGTATGTATGTATGTATGTATATTTGGATGGACGGACGGACGGACGGACGGTTGATTGGATGGTTGGATGGATGGATGGATGGATGGACGGACGGATGGATGGATGGATGGATGGATGGATGGATGGATGGATGATATACAATATGCAATTTATAAAACATTACAACCTTATTATTGGTTTTACAGTTTACAGTCAACTTCTCTGCTTTTATAGGACACATTGGTTCCACAGGCCTACCTTTACTGAGATTAGGATGTTCTGTTTTTGTTGAAACTGCTTCAGAGATGTGGACAAGTATAAATGGAACAGATCAAATCAATGGACAAAATGATTTTATGTCCAGTGTGGCAAAGAACTCCCCCGGTCTGATCAGTCAGTGAACACATTTCTGTTGTCACACATGAAATCACACAGCTTCAACATCTCCTGACATGTTTTCTTCAGATTCTTTTGCATTTCCTTTCTCCACACTTAGAGTAAATGTAACCCTGAGATCGGGACTAGTTTAGCTTCGGGCGGCTCTTCTGCTGCCACAGAGACAGAACGGCTGCACTAATTGGGTCTGGAGCAAAGGGTTGTAAGTTAATTATCGCCCGTTGGCGGAACGGGGTTATAAAATTCCTTGTCTCGGTTCTCTCTCCCTTCACGCTCTTCTCTGAGGAAAACTGTTTCTTGTTCTTTTGTTCCTCCTCAAAGCAGTCTCCTCCCCCCGCCTATCATCAGATAAGAAAAACACCATCCTAACGCATGTGCAGCAAATATGAAAGACATGAGCCCATCTTCTTCCCCCTGCTTTACATTTTGTTAACCAAGTCATTAGCTCCTCATAATACATCAAGGGCATGTTTGTTACTCGGTGTTCCAAAACTTCAAGACCGTGTAAAGAAAAATTTAACGCGATAAGAAAGGGCTTCTTAAATTGGCTGATAACAACCCAGTTATGACAAGAACACGGAAAATATCATGTTTATTCAACTGCGCAGAGAGCTGTTTGTGGACATCTGGAGAGTGCAAAACTGTTCCTTTGAAGAGCATTCTGCATATTCCATCAACATGTTGGCAAAATCAACTGTGACTGGGATGATTTTCACTGTGAACACTTTCTCCCGCCCACCGGCGAGGATGGTACAGCTTTCAGCAGCATTAACAAAGAGATTAGCATGTGCTGTCCTTCGTGCAGGATAGCAAAAGGGTTTGCTACAGCGAGCACAGCAGTCCCTCCCCCTGCTGCTTTGGAAGCTTCACATATACAGTAAGGGGATCTTTAGGCTCTGCTCTATGTATCAGAGCAGAGTGAACACTTGCACATGCTCCAGTTGGATGACAATAAGCTGATTTGCTTCTCAACTTTGTGCTGACACCACTACTGAGGATCCAGTTGTCTTTCACATTTTTTAAATGCCTTTTTTTCTTCCCCTACCTGTAACTCAAAAAACATTTAATCCATTTATAGCGTTCAAACTTTCATTTGCATAGATTGTTTTAAAAATGGTGCACGTGATGCTTCCAGCGACCTGTAGTTTTAACGCTAACGAGGTAATTCATACAGTGTACTCTATTATGCATGATGTTTTGTTTCGATTGCTTTTCTTACAAACATAGTTGTAACACCAACCAGCCATAACTGACTTTAAAACAGACTGATTTTCATTCCCCTTCTGTAGCGATGGAAGTTAAAACATTCACAATCCTCGGGCTGGAGACAGAGTCCGCAGAGCGAAGGACACCGAGATACCGAGAACCTCAAACCAAATAAATAAAACATCCTCCAGGTCTGTCAGGATGGTGTGAAGTTTCTGCCCTCAGGAGGAGGACACGAGGAGGCAGACTTTCAGAGGAATCCACAGTGAACACTTCCAGACGAGGAAAAAAAAAAAAGTGTATTTGAGAGATATTTTGGCCTCGTGACCAGCTCACATCCCCCCCACCACTATCACAACTACAGAGGAGCAA